>NW_026903184.1:720000-991610 GCF_024500385.1 Phyllopteryx taeniolatus
TGCCAAAGCTCCTTTAAAGTTTGCTGAACAACATTATGACACACCATTTAAATACTGGGGGAATATAGTCTTGTCGGATGAGAGCAAAATTGAACTGTTTGGATGCCAAAAGGCACACCACGTTTTGGAGGAGAAATGGCCCTGCACATCACCCTAAAAACACCATACCAAGCTCAGAGGTGGGAACATGGTGTGGGGCTGCGTCACAGATAATGGGACTCGTAAACTTCACATTATTGAAGGAAGGATGAATGGGCAAATGTATCGAGACATTTTTAACAAAAATCTGCTGCCATCTACACGGATGATTAAAATTAAACAAGGGTGGACAAATCAGCAGGACGAATACAAGAATATGACGCTGTAATTGTTCAGCATCGTCTAAGAATAAAATGATGATGTATACAAAACGAACATGTAAAAAGAGAAGGTTACATCATTCAAGGCAGTGTGTTTCTGTACCTGGAGCCAGCAGCAACTTTGGATCCACAGGTGTTGAATGTGACATGTGTGGCGTTGGTCGTGAACCGGGTAAGGATGCCATCCGGCTCACCATCAGGAAACGTGTGAATCTGCACTGTGTTATTGGAGCTTGCCGTCACGAGCTTGCCATTCTGAATATAGGTGACCACCAACATTGTTTTATTAAAATGAACCATTCATGTTAACGTCACATTCAAAAACATAATCTGGAAAATTACCAACCTTTACTGCCAGAGAATAAGCTTTTTCACCAACAGTGATGAACCTTGGATCATCATCGTCCAGATTCTCCCATATCCGAACATCTCCATCGTTTCCACAGGTCACTATGAAACTGAGAATCAGTAGCAAAGTTTGTATGCAGCAGAGGACTGAAGTTAAAGTGGTCAAAATCGAAGATGTCTTTTTAAACGTGCAAACCTTATTATCGCCGCCGATAATTAGCATTTTGACGCATATCGGTTTCTGACTTTTTTTTCTTATTCTGACGGCCGATAGAGCAATTTAAAACTGGGTAAAATTCAGGGAACTATTTATTTATTTACATTTTAAGCTAACTTTATAAGAGATGCTGCTGACCCTGGAAACTCCCGGCCTCTTTTGTTTTGGTTTGAACTTTTAAAAAATAAAATAAAAAACAAAAAAATAAGAAATTCAGTGGTGTGAAAAAGTGTTTTCCCCTTCCTGATTTCTTTTTTTTGCATGTTAGTCACATTTAAATGTTTCCCATCATCAAACAAATTTAAGTATTTATCAAAGACAAACAAGTAAACACAAAATGCAGTATAATGGTTTTAATTATTAAGGGAGAAAACAAATCCAAACTTCCATGGCCCTGAAAAAAACTGATTATTGCTGCTAAGGGTGGCCCACCTAGTTATTAGGTTTAGGGGGCAGTAAATTTTTCTCTCGAGAGGGTTGGACTCTCTTCCACTCTGGAGTTGCCCACGGAGAGAGGCGCCGAGCAGGTGTGGGTATACTTATTGCCCCCCAGCTCGGCGCCTGTACATTGGGGTTCACCCCGGTGGACGAGAGGGTAGCCTCCCTCTGCCTTCCGGTGGGGGGGACGGGTACTGACTGTTGTTTGTGCCTATGCACCAAACAGCAGTTCAGAGTACCCACCCTTTTTGGAGTCCTTGGCGGGGGTGCTGGAGAGCGCTCCCGCTGGGGACTCCATTGTTCTGCTGGGGGACTTCAATGCTCATGTGGGCAATGGCAGTGAGACCTGGAAGGGCGTGATTGGGAGGAATGCCCCCCCCAATTAGAACCCCAGCGGTGTTCTGTTATTGGACTTCTGTGCTCATCACGGATTGTCAATAACGAACACCACGTTCAAGCATAAGGGTGTCCACACGTGCACTTGGTACCAGGACACCCTGGGTCACAGTTCGATGATCGACTGTGTGGTCGTGTCATCGGACTTGCGGCCGCATGTCTTGGACACTCGGGTGAAGAGAGGGGCGGAGCTGTCAACTGATCACCACCTGGTGGTGAGTTAGGTCCGATGGTGGGGGAAGATGCCGGTCCTACCTGGCAGGCCCAAACGTATTGTGAGGGTCTGCTGGGAACATCTGGCAGAATCCCCTATCAGAAGAAGTTTCAACTGCCACCTCCAACAGAACTTTGCTCATGTTCCGGGGGAGGCGGGAAACATCGAGTCCAAGTGGACCATGTTCCGCGCCTCCATTGCTGAGGCAGCCGACCGGAGCTGTGGCCTGTCGTGGCGGCAATCCCCGAACCTGTTGGTGGACACCAACGGTGAGGGATGTCGTCAAGCTGAAGAAGGAGTCCTATCGGGCCTTTTTGGTCTGTGGGACTCCTGGGCACCTGATGGGTACCGGCTGCCCAAGCAGAATGCAGCTTTGGTGGTCGCTGAAGCAAAAACTCGGGCATGGGAGGAGTTCGGTGAGGCCATGGAGAAAGACTTCCGGACGGTTTCGAGGAAATTCTGGTCTACCATCCGGCGTCACAGGAGGGGGAAGCAGTGCACCATCAACACAGTGTGTAGTGGGGATGGGGCGCTGCTGACTTCGACTCGGGACGTTGTGAGCTGGTGGGGAGAGTACTTCGAAGACCTCCTCAATTCCACCGACACACCTTCCCATGAGGAAGCAGAATCTGGGGTTTCTGAGGCGGACTCTCCTATCTCTGGGGTTGAGGTCACCGAGGTGGTTAAAAATCTACTCAGTGGCAAGGCCCCGGGGGTGGACGAGATTCATCCGGAGTTCCTAAATGCTATAAATATTGTTGGGCTGTCCTGGTTGACACGCCTCTGCAACATCGGATGGACATCGGGGACAGTGCCTCTGGATTGGCAGACTGGGGTGGTTGTCCCCTTTTTTAAGAAGGGGGACCACCACCATTCAGGGGGAAGCAGTGCACCATCAACACAGTGTGTAGTGGGAATGGGGCGCTGCTGACCTCGACTCGGGACGTTGTGAGCTGGTGGGGAGAGTACTTCGAAGACCTCCTCAATTCCACCGACACGCCTTCCATTGAGGAACCAGAGTCTGGGGTCTCTGAGGCGGGCTCGCCTATCTCTGGGGTTGAGGTCACCGAGGTGGTTAAAAAGCTCCTCGGTGGCAAGGCCCCGGGGGTGGATGAGATTCCTCCGGAGTTCCTAAATGCTCTGGATATTATGGGGCTGTCCTGGTTGACACGCCTCTGCAACATCGCGTGGACATCGGGGACAGTGCCTCTGGATTGGCAGACTGGGGTGGTGGTACCCCTTTTTAAGAAGGGGGAGCGGAGGGTGTGTTGCAACAACAGGGGGAAATCACACTCCTCAGCCTCCCTACTAAGGTCTATTCAGGGGTGCTGGAGAGGAGGGTCCGTCGGGAAGTCAAATCTCAGATTCAGGAGGAGCAGTGTGGTTTTTATCCTGGCCGTGGAACAGTGGACCAGCTCTACACTCTCGGCAGGATCCTCGAGGGTGCATGGGAGTTTGCCCAACCAGTCTACATGTGTTTTGTGGACTTGGAGAAGGCGTTCGACCGTGATCCTCAGGGGGTCCTGTGGGGGGTGCTTCGGGAGTATGGGGTACCGAACCCCCTGATACGGGCTGTTCGGTCCCTGTACGACCGGAGTCAGAGTTTGGTCCGAATATCCGGCAGTAAGTCGGACTCGTTTCCAGTGAGGGTTGGGCTCCGCCAAAGCTGCCCTTTGTCACTGATTCGGTTCATAACTTTTATGGACAGAATTTCAAGGCACAGCCGAGGCGTAGAGGGGGTCCGGTTTGGTGGCCTTAGTATTGCATCTCTGCTTTTTGCAGATGATGTGGTTCTGTTGGCTTCATCAAGCCGTGATCTCAAAATCTCACTGGAGCAGTTCGCAGCAGAGTGTGAAGCAGCTAGGATGAGAATCAGCACCTCCAAATCTGAGACCATGGTCCTCAGTCGGAAAAGGGTGGCGTGCCCTCTCCAGGTCGGGGATGAGATCCTGCCCCAAGTGGAGGATTTCAAGTATCTTGGGGTCTTGTTGACGAGTGACGGAAGAATGGAACGGGAGATCGACAGGCGGATCGGTGCAGCGTCTGCAGTGTTGCGGACTTTGTATCGATCCGCTGTGGTAAAGAAGAAGCTAAGCCGAAAGGCGAAGCTCTCGATTTACCGGTTGATCTACGTTCCTACCCTCACATATGGTCACAAGCCGTGGGATATGACCGAAAGAACGAGATCCCGGATACAAGCGGCCGAAATGAGTTTCCTCCGCAGGGCGTCCAGGCTCTCCCTTAGAGATAGGGTGAGAAGCTCGGTCATCCGAGAGGATCTCAGAGTAGAGCTGCTGCTCCTCCAAATCGAGAGGAGCCAGATGAGGTGGTTGGGGCATCTGATTCGGATGCCTCCCTGGTGAGGTATTCCGGGCACGTCCCACAGGGAGGAGACCCCGAGGTCGACCCAGGACACGCTGGAGAGACTACGTCCTTCAGTTGGCCTGAGAATGCCTCAAGATCCCCCCAGAAGAGCTAGAGGAAGTGGCTGGGGAGAGGGAAGTCTGGGCATCCCTGCTAAAGCTACTTACCCCACGACCTGACCTTGGAGAAGCGGACATTCGACCCCCATTTCACTATGCAGTGCAGACAAAAAAGGTAATTGAAAGCTTTTTTTTCCTCCACGTCCCAATTTCAACAATGTATTTTTTAGTAATAGTTATGTTTCTAAAATGCAGAGGTTATGCTTCGAGCAGAAATAGGGACTGGTTTTAAGGACAATGACAACCACACAAGACCGCCACCAAAGACTAAAAAATGTAGATAAAACTTTGCTAGATTTTATGCACAAGGTAATAAAAACCTGGACTTTGAGCAAACAGTCGCGGAGGAGAATTTTGAGGTAGAAAAAAAAGGAGCCCCATTTGTCTATGCATTTTTGTCTCATGTAAATTCTGTACAGTTATTCTTGTAAGTAAATTATTTTTCTGTCAAAAAAACTTTTTCAGTGTTGTTTTATGTTCAGATGTTTGAGATTTTCACTTAAGAAAAAAAATATTGGAGTCAAAGTCTGCGTTCTTGATCTGTCTGCTTTCACAAAAAGGCTGATTTCTCAGTTTTTTTCCTCCAGAAAAAGATTTGGCTGAAAGTAGCCTCTATTTGACTGCTGATTACAAAACAACGGTATAAGCTAGAGACAAACCTTTTATTCTGATGAAAGAAGAGAGTCTGAGCTTTCTTTTGGTGTTGACAATATTCTGTGGGGCTTGAAAAAGGAGTGAAATTGCTCGAAAATGCCTGGCAGTCAAGGGGTTCCCTGCTCAGGAAACGGCTGGCAGTGAATGAGTTAACTTAATAAGACATGTTGCTGAGCCTTGCACCTCCCTGCACTTTTTGTTGGAAGTGGGGGTGCTGATCGCCTTTTTCTGTTGCCGAACCTATCATTACCGGGGAGAAACAAATTCAACCCTGGCGGCACCCCTGTGTAGATGACAAAAAAACTATAGTGCTACATAAAACTGGCACATATAGTTTGTTCTTAAAACATTTGAGTGGTCAAACAAATGTGAGGATAAATTTTCGCTGCAATCGTCTCGTGACTATTATTTGTGTAGCATTCAATATCCTACAGAAATTTCACATCGCGTTTGCTGTAATGTCCTGTAGTGTTGCTTGAACCAAAAGTTTAGTAAATTTTGAAAAGGTAGTAAATGTACCGTTGTTTAAATGACGAAAAACGACATATGGGTAGTGCTGATAACATTATGTACTTGTAGTTACACATAAAAAAGAATATTAGATACAATTTGTTATAAAGTTGACATACTTCCCAGAGTCATCGAAGCAGACTTCGGTGTGTCCCTCTGAATGCCCGTAGCGCATAGGCTTCCTTTCACATGGCATTTTGACAAACTACCTAACAGACGGGGGGGAAAGAACAAAATAACCAATAGTTTGTCGATTAGTTCGCACGTTAACTGATGTCCATAACATTCAGAAGTAGGCTAACTTGAGTTCGGCGGCTAAAACGAAAACTAGCGAATATACATCAAACTGAATACCCCAAACCGGATGCAAGACGTTTGTCATTTAAAGATGAAATTTACCCGATGAATGTGTTGTGGCCACTTACAACTCTGCCGGGAGTCTATTCAGTGTTGATCCCCGTCTGCTGAATCTCCCGCGCTGCGTTGGAAACAGGTATCATCAGTCCCGCCAACGACGTGATTACGTCACAGCAGACGCACCAACGTGATTCTTCTTCTTCTTTCCTCCTCCTCCTCCTCCTCCCCCTCCGCCGCTTCTTCTTCTTCTTCTTTTTGTTTTTGTAACGTTCAAGATTCATTACCGCCACCTAATGTGCTGGAGTGTGGATCAGAGTACTACACGTGTACAGTACACAGAGCAAAAAAACAAACCAAAAAAAACAAATAAACTTTAAACTAGATTCTTTTTATCAGTCCTGTTTAATTTAAAAACTGAAACAAGACTTTTATCATAATTTCTTCAGTGCTAAGTACATTTCTAAGATTAAATACTGGAATTAAACTTTTCTTTAACTAATCTCTTAGTCTTCCTCTACTTATTTCATACCTTTGACAATAACAAATAACATGTTCAACACTCTCCTCCTCTACTCCCTACTCTATTCGCACAAACCTGCACCTTCTTCTTCTTTTCCTTTCGGCTTGTTCCTTTAGGGGTTGCCACAGCGCGTCATCCTTTTCCATGTAAGCCTATCGCCTGCATCCTCCTCTCGAACAACAACTGCCCTCATGTCTTCCCTCACGACATCCATCAACCTTGTCTTAGGTCTTCCTCTAGCTCTCTTGCCTGGCAGCTCCATTCTCATCATCCTTCTACCAATATACTCACTATTTCTCCTCTGTGTGTGTGTCCAAACCATCGAAGTATGCTCTCTCTAACTTTGTCTCCAAAACATCGAACCTCGGCTGTCCCTCTGATGAGCTCATTTTTAGTTTTATCCAACCTGGTCACTCCGAGAGCAAACCTCAACATCTTTATTTCCGCCAACTCCAGCTCTGCTTCCTGCCGTCTCTAATCCGTACATCATGGCTGGCCTCACCACTGTTTTATAAACTTTGCCCTTCATTCTAGAAGAGACTCTTCTGTCACATAACACACCTGACACCTTCCTCCACCCGTTCCAGCCTGCTTGTCCCGTTTCTTCATTTATTGACCACACTCACCGTTGCTCTGGACGGTTGACCCCAAGTATTTAAAGTCCTCCACCCTTGCTATCTCTTCTTCCTGTAGCCTCACTCTTAACCCCACCACCCCTCTCATTCATGCACATATATTCTGTCTTCCATCCATCCATTCTCTACCGCTTATCCGGGTCGGGTCGCGGGGGTAGTAGCTTCAGCAGGGACGCCCAGACTTCCCTCTCCCCACCCACTTCATCCAGCTCTTCCGGGGGGATCCCGAGGCTTTCCTAGGCCAGCCGAAGGATGTAGTCTCTCCAGCGTGTCCTGGGTCGTCCCCGGGGTCTCCTCCCGGTGGGACATGCCCGGAACACCTCACCAGGGAGGCGTCCAGGAGGCATCCGAATCAGATGCCCCAGCCACCTCATCTGGCTCCTCTCAATGCGGAGGAGCAGTGGCTCTACTCTGAGATCCTCCCGGATGACCGAGCTTCTCACCCTATCTCTAAGGGAGAGCCCGGACACCCTGCGGAGGAAACTCATTTCGGCCGCTTGTATCCGGGATCTTGTTCTTTCGGTCACGACCCACAGCTCATGACCATAGGTGAGGGTAGGAACGAAGATCGACCGGTAAATTGAGAGCTTCGCCTTTCGGCTTAGCTCTTTCTTTACCACAACGGACCGATACAAAGTCCGCATCACTGCAGACGCTGCACCGATCCGCCTGTCGATCTCCCGTTCCATTCTTCCCTCACTCGTGAACAAGACCCCAAGATACTTGAATTCCTCCACTTGGGGCAGGATCTCATCCCCGACCTGGAGATGGCATGCCACCCTTTCCCGACTGAGGAAAAGGGTGATTCTCATCCCAGCCGCTTCACACTCGGCTGCGAACTGCTCCAATGAGAGTTGGAGGTCACGGCTTGATGAAGCCAACAGAACCACATCATCTGCAAAAAGCAGAGATGCAATACTGAGGCCACCAAACAGGACCCCCTCTACGCCTCGGCTGCGCCTAGAAATTCTGTCCATAAAAGTTATGAACAGAATCGGCGACAAAGGGCAGCCTTGGCGGAGTCCAACCCTCACCGGGAACGAGTCCGACTTACTGCCAGATATGCGGACCAAACTCTGACTCCGGTCGTACAGGGACCGAACAGCCCGTATCAGGGGGTTCGGTACCCCATACTCCCGAAGCACTCTCCACAGGACTCCCCGAGGGACACGGTCGAACGCCTTCTCCAAGTCCACAAAACACATGTAGACTGGTTGGGCGAACTCCCATGCACCCTCGAGGACCCTGCCGAGGGTGTAGAGCTGGTCCACTGTTCCACGGCCAGGACGAAAACCACACTGCTCCTCCTGAATCTGAGATTTGACTTCCCGACGGACCCTCCTCTCCAGCACCCCTGAATAGACCTTACCAGGGAGGCTGAGCAGTCTGATCCCCCTGTAGTTGGAACACACCCTCCGGTCCCCTTTCTTAAAAAGGGGGACCACCACCCCAGTCTGCCAATCCAGAGGCACTGTCCCCGATGTCCACGCGATGTTGCAGAGGCGTATCAACCAGGACAGCCCCATCTAGAGCCTTTAGGAACTCCGGGCGAATCTCATCCACCCCCGGGGCCCTGCCACCGAGGAGCTTTTTAACTACCTCGGTGACCTCAAACCCAGAGATAGGAGAGCCCGCCTCAGAGAACCCACACTCTGCTTCCCCATGGGAAGGCGTGTCGGTGGAATTGAGGAGGTCTTCGAAGTATTCTCCCCACCGACTCACAACGTCCCGAGTCGAGGTCAGCAGCGCCCCATCCCCACTATACACAGTGTTGGTGGTGCACTGCTTTCCTCTCCTGAGACGTCGGATGGTGGACCAGAATTTCCTCGAAGCCGTCCGGAAGTCTTTCTCCATGGCCTCACCGAACTCCTCCCATGCCCGGGTTTTTGCTTTCACGACCACCAGAGCTGCATTCCGCTTGGCCAGCCGGTACCCATCAGCTGCCTCAGGAGTCCCACAGGCCAAAAAGGCCCGATGGGACTCCTTCTTCAGCTTGACGGCATCCCTCACCGTTGGTGTCCACCAACGGGTTCGGGGATTGCCGCCACGACAGGCACCGACCACCTTACGGCCACAGCTCCGGTCGGCCGCCTCAGCAATGGAGGCGCGGAACATGGTCCACTCGGACTCGATGTCCCCCGCCTCCCCCGGAACATGAGCAAAGTTCTGTCGGAGGTGGGAGTTGAAACTCCTTCTGACAGGGGATTCTGCCAGACATTCCCAGCAGACCCTCACAATACGTTTGGGCCTGCCACGTCGGACCGGCATCTTCCCCCACCATCGGAGCCAACTCACCACCAGGTGGTGATCAGTTGACAGCTCCGCCCCTCTCTTCACCCGAGTGTCCAAGACATGCGGCCGCAAGTCCGATGACACGACCACAAAGTCGATCATCGAACTGCGACCTAGGGTGTCCTGGTGCCAAGTGCACGTGTGGACACCCTTATGCTTGAACATGGTGTTCGTTATGGACAATCCGTGACGAGCACAGAAGTCCAATAACAGAACACCGCTCGGGTTCTGATCGGGGGGGGCCGTTCCTCCCAATCGCGCCCTTCCAGGTCTCACTGTCATTGCCCACGTGAGCATTGAAGTCCCCCAACAGAACAATGGAGTCCCCAGCGGGAGCGCTCTCCAGCACCCCCTCCAAGGACTCCAAAAAGGGTGGGTACTCTGAACTGCTGTTTGGTGCATAGGCACAAACAACAGTCAGGACCCGTCCCCCCACCCGAAGGCGGAGGGAGGCTACCCTCTCGTCCACCGGGGTGAACCCCAACGTACAGGCGCCGAGCCGGGGGGCAATAAGTATACCCACAACTGCTCGGCTCCTCTCACCATGGGCAACTCCAGAGTGGAAGAGAGTCCAACCCCTCTCGAGAGGACTGGTACCAGAGCCCAAGGTGTGTGTGGAGGCGAGTCCGACTATATCGAGTCGGAACTTCTCGACCTCACACACCAGCTCGGGCTCCTTCCCTGCCAGAGTGGTGACATTCCACGTCCCTAGAGCCAGCTTCTGTAGCCGGGGATCGGATCACCAAGGTCCCCGCCTTCGGCCACCGCCCAGCTCACACTGCACCCGACCCCTATGGCCCCTCCCACAGGTGGTGAGCCCATATTCTGTCTTACTTTGGCTAATCTTCATTCTTCTGATTTCCAGTGCATGCCTCCATCTTTTTAACTGTTCTGCCACCTCTGCTCCCTGCTTTCACTCTAGATCACAATGTCATCTGCAAACATTATGGTCCACAGGGATTCCAGTCTAACCTCATCTGTCAGCCTATCCATCACCACTGCAAACAGGAAGGTGCTGAGGGCTGATCCCTGATGCAGTCCCACCTCCACCTTAAATTCGTCTATCACACCTACTGCACACCTCACCGCTGTTCTGCTGCCCTCGCACATGTCCTGTATTATTCTAGCATACTTCTCTGCCACTCCAGACTTCCGCATGCAGTACCACAGTTCCTCTCTGGGTACTCTGTCATAGGCTTTCTCTAGATCTACAAAGACACAATGTTGCTCCTTCTGACCTTCTCTGTACTTTTCCATCAACATCCTCAAGGCAAATAATGCATCTGTGGTACTCGTTCTAGGCATGAAACCATACTGTTGCTCCCAAATACTCACTTCTGTCCTGAGTCTAGCCTGCACTACTCTTTCCCATAACTTCATTGTGTGGCTCATCAACTTTATTCCTCTATAGTTCCCACAGCTCTGCACATCACCCTTGTTCTTAAAAATGGGCACCAGCACACTTTTCCTCCATTCCTCTGGCATCTTCTCACGCTAAAATTCTATTGAACAAGCTGGTCAAAAACGACACAGCCACCTCTTCTAGATGCTTCCATACCTCCACAGGAATTTCATCAGGACCAACTGCCTTTCAATTTTTCATCCTCTTTAATTCCTTTCTCACTTCCCCCTTACTAATCATTGCCACTTCCTGGTCCACCACACTTGCCTCTTCTACTCTCCCTTATCTCTCATTGTTAAATATATTATAGAAGTTATCATTTATTTGCTTAGCTTGCATTAGTATTATGGACGATTTTAGATGTCTCGCCTTCAAAAAGATGACTCAGCATCATCCGATGGAAGGGCGCCTGGACCAAGGACGTGATCGGATGTGGTCGGGTCGTGACAGGTGTTGGTACAATGTTTTGTGTTGCGTCTTATTGCTTAGAACACTATGCCTGGGAAAAACCCTCCTATTTTCAAATAAATGCAGGAGCGATGGGGGAGATTGTTAGAGCGTGTTGAGAGGCTGTGATCTGAACAATCTCCCATACGCCCTCCTCATGAGAAAGAGAAACCAGCGTCTTCATTCCTTTTGTGTTTATTTTTTATAATGTTGGGTAAGATAAATCCAACACTCATTTTCCTCATTCATCAACTCCTCGAAGTATTCTTTCCATCTATCTAGCACACTGCTGGCATCAGTCAACATATTTCCATCTCTATACTTAATCACCCTAACCTGCTGCACATCCTGTCCAACCTGCCATACATGTCATCATATGCCTCTTGTTTGGCCTTTGCCACCTCTACCTTTGCCCTGTGTCGCATCTCAATGTATTTCTTTCGCCTCTCCTCGGTACTCTCAGTGTCCCACTTCTTCTTAGCTAACCTTTTTCCCCGTATGATTTCCTGTACTGTGAGGTTCCACCACCAAGTCTCCTTCTTTCCTTTCCTGCCAGAAGATACACCAAGTACTCTCCTGCCTGCCTCTCTGATCACCTTGGCTGTAGTGGTCCAGTCTTCTGGAAGCTCCTCCTGTCCACCGAGAGCTTGTCTCACCTCTTCCCGAAAAGCTGCACAACACTCATCCTGTCTCAGCTTCCACCACATGGTTCTCTGCTCTGCCTTTGTCTTCCTAATCTTCCTCCCCACCACCAGAGTCATCTTACACACCACCATCCTATGCTGTCTAGCCACACTCTCAGTTTATTGAGGAAAGGTAACGGCGGTGGTCCTAGGTGGGTTGGCAGGCGGTGGCGTGGACAGGTGGCAGGCAGTGGTGAGGACAGGCAGCTAGCTTGGCGGCAGGAATGACGTGGATCAGGAACACGGAGGAAAACACTGAGAACAAGGAGACACAGGAGTCAAAAAAGGGAATGATGAATAGAGTGACTTACGTGAGGTAAATGGGCCGTGGTACCGCTGGAAGTAACTGTAATACTTTGGCGAGGATTTCCTGGAACAGATCAGCTTATATACTGGTGGTGATGAGGCTGATTGGAGACAGATGCTAAAAACAGAGAGGGAAAGGAAGATTAGTGAGAGGACACAAAGCGCCCTCCCGGCTCCAATAATGGAACTGCAGGGCAGTACATGACACAAGTGTCCCTCCTCCAACAATTGCTCTATTACCTCCCCATTTTTATCAGTATTCTGTCCTCCCTATATTGTGGTATGTGCATTAAAGTCAGTATTCCAGGTAATATAACCATTCGACTGTCCCTTAATTTGTTTTTGTTTGTTATGTAAATTTTTGCATGGATTATAAAAAATCATAATTTCTACTAACCCTATGCTTCTCAATACCAGTTATCCTGTTCAAGGTCACGGGAGCCTATCCCAGCTGATTGCATGTTGAAAGGCAGGCTTCACCCTGAACTGGTCATCACAGGGCAAATATCGACATGGACAACCATTTGCACTCACATTCACACAGTCACACAGTCACACAGTCACTGAGTGGGAACTGAACCCACATTGCCTGCACCCAAGTCAGGTGAATCTACCACTACACCATCAGTGACTTGTCCATAGGTTTATCACTATAATTTCTTCATCTTTCCCCTTACTTACTATCTGATACAGTATCTTGTTCTTGACAAATGTTGCACACCCTCCACCAACACCAACCGGCCTATCACATTAAATGTCAGTATAATCTTTAATCTTGAAGTCTAAATTACTCTTTAGCCATGTATCTTGAACACATATTACTTCTGGGGAATTTGGTAGTTTTGTTACAAATTTCTTAAATTCTTGTCCATTTGCCAATAAACGTCTTGCATTCCATTGTAGTATTAACACAATTACATCTTATTATCCTGAGTATGATGTCTCTCTGTCCTGAGCACAGGTCATCTCTAACCTTTTCCCGTTAGTTGTTTAATGTTAAAATGATTTTCTGCTTGCTCTACCTACACTAGGGAACAATTTGAAACAAATAAATCATTTGAGTTAGATCGTAGAGAACCTAAATTTGGACAGCGGTCAGAACGGCGGCAAACACGGGGCAAAAACGAGTGAATATTCCGACGCCCACACACTGTCACGGTGCCCCCTAAAAAGGCTGATGATTATAATGCATGACAGGCGCGTCACCAATGTCAATGCCCACCTTCACTCACCCAGACACTGCAACACAAAGAAAAACAATGTGAAACACAGGGCCATGACAGTATCCCCCCCTCAAAGGACGCCCCCTGGCGGACCACCCGGCTTCTGCGGGTGGAGAGAGTTGAAGGCCCGGAGCAGGGACGGATCTAAGATCCAAGAGCGGGGAACCCAGGAACGCTCCTCACAGTCGTAACCCTCACAGTCAACCAAATACTGCACACCACTGCCCCCTTTTCCGGAATGCAATATTTCACCCACCGTGTACACTGGCTCGCCATCAACCACCCGTGGAGGAGGAGGAGGCACCGCTGGAGGACACAGAGGGCTGGAGGAAACCAGTTTGAGCAAGGAGACATGGAATACAGGGTGAACTTTCATGGCGGGAAGGAGCCGAAGTTTAACAACCGGGTTAACAAAAGAGTAAATTTCGAATGGACCAATATACCGAGGACCCAGTTTTTTAGAACCCCCGGCCAAATGCAAATCTCGTGTGGACAACCAGACCTTCTCACCAGGACGGTAGGGAGGAGCTGAGATCGGATGACGATCAGCTAACTGCCGGTTGTGAGCCTCAGTATGGGACAAGGCCGCCTTTGCATCCCGCCACTCCCGATGAGCCCTTCAGAGATGGACCTGTACAGACGGACGACCACCTCCCTCTCCTGAGAAGGGAACAATGGCGGCTGGTAACCGTATGCAGTCATGAACGTCGACCGTCCAGTGGCAGAGCAAATGAGGGTGTTATGCGCATATTCCACCCAAGGCAGGTGAGAAAACCACGAGGAGGGGTGCTGATGGCAAACACAGTGAAGAGCAGCCTCCACATCTTGATTCACCCTCTCAGCCTGGCCGTTGGTCTGTGGGTAGAAACCCGATGAACGACTGGAGGAAGCCCCCAGCGCTTTGCAGAACAACCTCCAGACCCGAGAGACGAACTGCAGCCCCCTGTCAGACAGCAGATCAGCAGGAACACCATGAACTCGGAAAACATGGTCGACAAGAAGATTAGCAGTCTCAAAGGACGACGGGAGCTTTGACCGAGTTCCCTCCGGACAGCGGAAGGCCTGTGAAGTCCAAGGCGACGTGGGACCAGGGGCGGGAAAGACGAAGAAGACCAACTGGAGGACGATGGGATATCTTGCTACGGGCACACACTGAGCATGCCGAAACATATTCCTTAACATCCCTGCGTAGTCCCTGCCACCAGAATCTTTTTGCACAATTGTCAAAAAAAAAAAAAAAAATGTACCGGCATTACCAGATAACTAGCAACCCTTTACTGCTCAGTGACTGTTTTTTTTTTTTTTTTGTCAATGTCTTTATGTCTCAAAATTGTTCTCTGTCAATTGACTGTCTGTTGTCGTACTAGAGCGGCTCCAACTACCGGAGACAAATTCCTTGTGTGTTTTTTGGACATACTTGGCAAATAAAGATGATTCTGATAACCGCTGGGAAATGAGGAAAAATGTCCGACTGACCCCAGGATAGCAAGCGACTCTAGAAGTGTGTCCCCACCTCAACACCTCTGGACGTAAAACGACCGGAACAAACAACTTGCCATTAGGAACACCTCCCGGAGCCTGGACGTCCCTCCCCTTCTCCACCACCTTCTTCTCAACCTCCCACTGAAGCGCTCCCACCACCCGGGTCCCAGGTGGAATGGTCTCCACAACAGGCTGAACAGCAGACGGGCCATGCAGCCTAGACAAGGCAGGTTTGCCGTTCTTCAACCTAGGGCGGTAAGTGATGATGAAATCAAAACGGGTAAGGAACTGTCATGAACGGAACAGAGGATAGGACCCAAAAATGACCAAACAAATGGACAGTTTCCAAAAAGAGAGGTTTAATAGACGGGCATAGGTCGGTACACAGGCAGGCAATCCAAGAAAGGCAACAGTATCCAAAAACATGAGGCAAAGAGGCAAGGTCGATAATCGGAACAGGGTCAAATCTTACTGTGAGTCTGTGACGTAGAAACAAGGACTGCTGGAACGCGACGACAAGGTACAACGAACTGGCAACGAGAGGGAATGAGACACGAGGTTAAATACAATAGGTAATTAGGGTGAATGAAGCACAGGTGGTGAAGATGCTCACAGGAGCAGGTGTGTGTGAAACAAGGGGGAAGTCAAAACCCGGAACACACACACATGACAGGAACAAGGCCCAACGTGCTTGACGGGGGTTGAGTCTTTCAGCAGTCCGGAGGTAAGACAGGTTCTTGTGGTTGGTGAAAACTTGAAAAGGTTCCCTAGTACCCTCCAGCCAGTGCCTCCACTCCTGCAGCGCCAGGTCAATGGTCAGCAGCTCTCTATTTCCCACATCGTAATTGGCCTCTGCTGGGCTCAGGCGCCTAGAGAAGAAGGCACAGGGGTTCAGCCTCTGGTCGACCGGGGACCTCTGGGACAGGATCGCCCCGCCCTGAATCAGATGCGTCCACCTCGACAAAAAAAGGAAGGTCAGGATTAGCATGATTTAACACAGGAGCCTTCACAAACAATTGTTTAATATGATCAAAAGTCGCATCTGCCTTAGGAGTCCATACAAATGGTATCTTATTGGAAGTAAGTCTAGTCAGAGGTCCCACCTTACGGCTGTAATCACGTATAAATCGCCTATAAAAATTAGCAAAAGGCAAAAACCTCTGCAACTGCTTCCTAGACATTGGAGTTGGCCAATCAACCACAGCCTGGATCTTGGCCGGATCGGCCCGAAGCTGGCCCTTCTCCACGATGAACCCCAAAAACTGTACCGACTCTGCATGGAACTCAGACTTCTCAGCCTTGATGTAAAGACGGTTTTCCATCAAGCGCTGCAACACCATGCGGACATGTTGGCGATGTTCATGTAGATCACGGGAAGATGTCGTCCAAGTACACAAAACAGAATACATTTATCATGTCCCGGAACACATCATTAATAAGACACTGAAACACAGCGGGTGCATTCGGGAGTCCAAAAGGCATGACCAAATACTCAAAATAACCTAATGGAGTATTGAACGCAGTCTTCCACTCATCTCCCTCCTTCATCTTCATCCTCACCAGGTGATAGGCATTGCGCAGCTCTAATTTTGTGAACACCGTTGCAGACTGCAAAGGGGCAAACGCCGAGTCCAACAGTGGGAGTATCCTTATTCTTTATTGTGATATCGTTGAGACCCCGGAAATCGACACAGGGTCGCAGGGTCGATATAGAAAAATCCGGCACCAACTGGCGACGATGAGGGACGAATCAACCCGGCAGCTCGCGAAGTCGAAATATAATTCTTTAATCCTTCTTGCTCTGGCTTGGAAATCTGATATAGCCTCGCACATGGTCGTGGAGCCTCTGTAATCAACTCTATGGAACAGTCGTATGGACGATGCGGAGGCAAAGACTGGGCGCAATCCTTACTGAACACTAGTTGCAAATCATGGTACTCAGCCGGTACATTAGCCAAATCGATGTGCTCGTCTTGAACACGGGGGGGTAGTAGTCAACATGGCAGACTGAAGACAATGAGAATGACAAAATAGGCTCCAATTCACAATCTGTAGTTGATCCCAATTAATATCTGGATTATGAAGTTTTAACCACGTTAATCCCAGCACAGGCGGCACGGTGGACAACTGGTTAGAGCGTCAGCTTCACACTTCTGAGGACCGGGGTTCAATTCCCGGCCCCGCCTGTGTGGAGTTTGCATGTTCTCCCCGTGCCTGTGTGGGTTTTCTCCGGGCACTCTGATTTCCTCCCACCTACCAAAAACATGCATGAATTAGAGACTCTAAATTGCCCGTAGGTGTGAATGTGAGTGCGAATGGTTGTTTGTTTGTATGTGCCCTGCGATTGGCTGCCAGCCAGTTCAGGGTGTACCCCGCCTCCTGCCCAATGATAGCTGGGATAGGCTCCAGCACGCCCGCGACCCTAGTGAGGAGAAGCGGCTCAGAAAATGGATGGATGGATGGATGGAATCCCAGCACAACTGGAGCAGATTGGCAGGGCATTACAAAAAATCGCCGCGATTTGATGCGGTTACCCGAAAGCTTTAAACACAGTGGAGCCGTAATATGTGTTGTAACCGCCAGGAGACGCCCATCCAAATCAAGTACTTTTCTAGGTTTGCTAAGTCTGTACAGTGGACAATTTAGAGTTTCTATCACACATGAGTCCACAAAACACTCATCAGCTCCAGAGTCAATTAACGCGGAAACCTTCACACTGCCGCCAAATCCCGATACTTCGCCCGGAAATTGAAGTCTCTTGTTGTTCGATCCAGTTCTGAACTCACTGGGTACCATGTCTTCATCAAAATACTCACACGATGAGACACTCTTTCTGGAGGCAGAAGGCGCTGTCACCACCACCTGGCCGCTCTGCTTTGAACGCGTAGCGTCACTTCCCCGCCGTTGCATCGGCTCCTCCATGGCCAGGCCCGGCTCATTCGTCGACGCCGAGATGGATGGGGGAACACAGGCGGCGTCTTCCTTGGCGGACGAAGAATGTCCCGGGGAAGTGGACCCCAAAAAAATGCGCCGTACAGCTACCCGCTCGCGCTGCCGTTCCCTCAGTCGATTGTCCAGTCTAATAGCTAGTCCGATCAACTGCTCCAAATTAGTGGTCTCGTCCCGGGCCGCCAACTCATCTTTAATGGCAGGACTGAGTCCCAGACGAAAAATGCCACTCAACGCAACATCGTCGAAGCCACTCTCTGCTGCCAGGATGCGGAACGAAATGGAGTCTACTGACGTGTCCCCCTGGGAATGGTCCAACAACCGGCTACCGGCCTCCTTGCCCTTGACAGGGTGATCAAAAACTCTCCTCAGTTCAGATTCGAATGCCGGGAAGGAGGAACGTAACGTTGGGTTGGTGCTGCTGACCGCCATTGCCCACAATGCCGCCTGACCCGTAAGTAGACTCATTATAAAAGCAACCTTCGTCTTATCCTGGGCATACGTGACCGGTTGTTGGTCAAATACTAGTGTACATTGATAAATAAATTGACCGCAGCCGCCGAGCTCCCCAGTATAACGAGGTGGATTTGGGAGACAAGCTTCCCTGGCGGGTGGCACCGTGGCCACTGTGTTGGTGGCGGGTGTTTCTGCCAGAACCGGAGGTGATCCAAGTGCACACACCTGATCATCCCGAGAACTCAGCGTACTGAGATGGGTCGTTAACGCAGTAATTGCCTCCCTAAGCTCGTGTAACGATGTCTCGTGTCTTCCTACCAAATGTCCCTGACTTGCCAACGCATGGCGAAAAGAGTCTGAGTCTGTGGGATCCATTTTGGTCAGAATATTCTGTCACGGACGGCAATGCCGTAAGGGCAGATCCCAAAAAAGAGACTCTAGGTAAGAGGTCAGAAAAATTTTAATTCAATGACAGTGCATGTGATGGCGAGACATACGAAGCTAAAGGGACTCACAACCAGAGAGTATCAAAAAACAGATAACGCAGGGAGACATGACAAAAGGTCTGTGTGGTATAATCGTAGAGAACCTAAATTTGGACAGCGGTCAGAACGGCGGCAAACACGGGGCAAAAACAAAGGAATGTTCACTGTCACGGTGCCCCCTAAAAAGCCTGATGATTATCATGCATGACAGGTGCGTCACCGATGTCAACGCCCACCTTCACTCACCCAGACACTGCAACACAAAGAAAAACCATTTGAAACACAGGGCCATGACAATTGTAGTCAGTTTTTTCTAGCACATCGTTTTTTCTCCACAGCTTACCTTCCAGATAAGCAGTTCAACTGATTAGCTGTAGTTAGACTTGCCAGCTGATTACGATTGGACTCATCGACAGCTACGTGGCAACTTGTTTGTGCAGTCACAATTGAGACAGTGTGGTGAGAGGTGTGTGCAGCTCCCAATAGGTCAGTACTATCAATATCTGCAAACAGAAAGCTAGCATAGTAGGAATTTAGAGGATTTGTGCTGGCTTTTCTCTTAACCTTGTAACCATGGGCATACCGTTGTCAGTTTTATTTCATTTTATGCTGTTTCTTTTAGTTTTCAAAGCTTGTAACTATTCCATCTTAGTGTTTTATTTACATAGGTATACTGTATATTTCCTTTGTTCCACTTTGTTCTCACTTCAAAAACTTGACATGATAGAGAAAAACAGATCAGTTTTGGATTCCGCACCCAGATATTAGTAAAAACAGCTATCAGACCTCACTCAACAAAAATAGTGTTCCCCAGTGTTATTTGTATTCTTTCCATTTTTGAGTTTATTCCCATTGTTGCATTTGCAATGAATGTTATCAGTCTCTTCATATCTGTCTAAATCTTTCCCTCTCCTGCTTGTTCTGGTTTATTTTGGTGTTTCACACTTCTTTCCACTGTCTCTCCCTCAGTCTGCTGTTTATCACTCGTACAGCCTCTGCATGTTATTTTGTTTTTCACCCTGACCTGTTGTACCTGTAGTTCCTTTTTCATCACCTCACATCCCCATGTGCCACGGTGTGACTGATTACAACATTAGGGTTGTTTATCATTCTTGCACTCTACATTCTCGTGATCCCACCACACCTTGCACAGCTTCTCTTTCTGCACATATCCCCTCACATTGTAAGTCATGTTGCCAAGTGACACTTTCTCCAGGAGTCTCTCCTCAAAAACCAGTAACGCGTTCTTACTGTTCATTCTCACCCCATCCTGTTATGGTTTGAAACCAACGGTGTTAGATTGGACACAAAACAAGACTGTCAAGACTGAGACAGAAGAAGAAGTCATCGTGGGAAGGGGTTTTATTGTGAGCTGTGTGAGATCCAGAATCCAGAGGCGTGAGAGTGTTCTGTGGGAGCAGAAGAGTGCAGGAGGCTGACGAGTGAGCAGGTAAGTGAGTTTGGCAGTGTGGTGGAGGCGGGCGGCGTTGCAGGAGAAAATGGAAGGCACGGGAGGAGGATGAGAAGACACGAGAGTAAATATGAGCACTGGTAGTTAAATAACTTTCTTCAATAAGCAACACTCAAGCGAAGAGTCAGCCGGTGTACCACAGAGGTGCAGGAATACTCTGGCACTGGAACACTGGGACTGCCAGGCTTAAGTGCAGGCTGTGATGACTGCTGATGGAAACCAGGTTCTCAATCAGCACTCATCACTGCCTCTAAGCTTGCCAGATCCAGGGATCCAGTGCCAGAGTATTCACACTCGTCCGTGGTACACAGGCTGAATCTCGAGATCCCTCTAGTGTTTGATTTGATTACTTGGCTTCCCACATATGTACTGACCCTCTTGTGTTCTCCTCCCCCTCCATGATGCCTCCCGTGTCTCCCACTTCGCTGCCCGCTCCAACCACGCCGTCAAGCTCTTCCACCTGCTCCCGCTCCCTGGACGTTCCTTGTTCCTACAGACCTCCATCACGCCTTGGAAATACAAACCCTTAGCTTACCCCAAATAATACCCCATTCTCAACTACTGCCTCCGCCTCCATCTGTTTTTGGGTCCAGTCCAATACCATATGATGACAAATCGTGACACCCTTAGTGCTCCTCCTCGCAAATTTGATTTAATTTCTTCCATTGATACCTCCTTCGATATTACCCAAATCACCCTTTACTCCACGTAACCCCTACTTCCACCGAACTCACACCTTCCTAGCTCCTTCATCCTGCACATTTTTTGTCTTTGCTCATCATCTTTACAAATCATCAGTAAATTCCCCCTAATTCATCCCTTAACAATGTCACATTTTTAATACCACCTAAATATTTTTTAAAGATCGAATTCAGCTTAACAGGATTTATAGAAAAAGTCCTTTCTCGTCACTAAACCAAAGAATTACTTTAAATTCCCTCTCCACCACCGCACTGTTTCCATTTTCTACCTCAGCATTCCTTGTCGTCATTATTTGCTTTTTCGTACCTAGTCCCTCAAAAAGATTGTCCCTTTTCCCTCCTTTCCCTTCGCTGACTAAATATCTCCACTCTGACCCATTCACAGTACAGATGAGCTTACCCGCCAACTCTGTCTTCGACTTGCTGTTCTTTTTTCACGTTGTTCAAGATCAATCCTCGACTGCGACAACCCGGACCCGGCGAAGTAGAGTTCGTATTTCACCCTCAGGCTTTTCCCCTCGCGCTTGTCCAATATCTTTCACCATAAACGTATTTTTGTATTCCTCTGCACCAGCCTCATGCTTGAGTTTTTAACTTCGAAACTGTAGTACCATCCTGTATGTGTTAATAATAATTTCAACAAAAAAACTAAAAAAAAAACTACAGTACCATAATTTCTGTGAATCAAGTACTCTGACAAACAAAAGGCTCTGAAAACAATTGAAATTTGCAAATGTATTCATGTAAAATCTCGCACTCCTAGCATGTTATTGTATCTAGCACAGTGGTGGGGCCAGCCCCATTTTGCCTTAGCCCACCCTATGAATTTGTCCTCAAATTAATTTGAAAAAAAAACCGTTTTTTTTTCTTTTAGAAAAAATGTTCTGTGATGATAGCACACACTTTGGCATAGACAAAAAAGTTTATTTCATGCCAAGATAGGGCGTGTTCAAATGTGTTTTTATGGGGCAGAAAAAAAGTGCCCTGAAAGGCTGAAAACCAACATTGAATACCCGTGACCTTCGATCCCTCACGCGGCACTGCATCAAAAACCGACATCAATGTGTAAAGATATCACCACATGGGCTCAGGAACACTTCAGAAAACCAATGTCAGTAAATACAGTTCGGCGCTACATCCGACTTAAAACAACTTAAAACTCTCCTATGCAAAGCAAAAGCCATTTATCAACAACACCCAGAAACAGCGCCAGCTTCTCTGGGCCCGAGCTCATCTATGATGGACTGATGAATCACTGTAAAAAAACAAAGATTCACTGCCCTTTATTGACCCCTCATTTGAACCCCATTGCGACGGCCAGATATTCACCAAATTGGATCTACGCAATGCATATCACCTCATCTGCATTAGAGAGGGGGATGAATGGAAAACTGCTTTCAATAACCCCCTTGGACACTTCGAATACCTAGTTATGCCATTATTAATTAATTAATCAACGCCCCCGCCGTTTTCCAAACCTTCAGAAATGATGTTCTCCGTGATATGCTGGACCGGTTTCTTTTTATCTATTGAGACAACATACTCATCTTCTCCCATTCTCCTGAAGAACATCACCAGCATGTCCGTTAAGTACACCAGCGCCTTCTTGAGAACCGCCTTTTCGTAGAACCAGAAAAGTGTGAATTCCACCTCTCTTCTGTTCACTTCTTGGGATACATACATACTTGGGATACATCGCCAAAAGACAGTTACAATCAGAACCGGCAAAGATCCGAGCAGTCAAATGGCCTATTCCCTCCACCCGCAAAGAGCTTAAACTTTTCCTAGTTTTTGCCAACTTCTATCGTCGAGTCATCCTTGACTTCAGCAAGGTTGCCGTATGTCTCACCAGTCTCACCTCCACCAGCTCCCCTTTCCATTGGACCCCTGCCGCATCGCAAGCATTCAAACGCCTCAAGGAACTGTTCACTGCGTCGCTGCTCGCCATCCTGCCTCCTGGTGCACCTTCCTCCCTTGGGTGAAATATGCCCACAACTCCCTCACCAAGTCCGCCACAGGTATGTCTCGCTTTATGGCATGTTAAGGTTTCCAACCTCCTTTGTTTAAGGACCAGGAACATACGGTGGCGGTTCCCGCGGTGATCTGTGCCCTGCAGTTCCTCCTTTGGAGCTTGTGTGGCACTTTACACCTTGCCTTTTTCTCTCCCTCTCTCTACCCCAGCAAGCAGCATCACCTTGGCCGTGCACCTGTCTTCAATCAGCACTCACCACTGCCTGCATATAAGCCTGTCATTTCCAGGAAGGCGCCTGAGTAGTGACACTTGATTGTGGCACACTGAACGACTCATACTTCCAGGTTTTTGTTGTATACAAGTAACTATCCGACGACCCGCATCTGTACTCACCCGATTGTTTTCTTCGTCTCCATTGCTCCTTCCGTGCCCCCCGCCTTGCCATCCACTCAAGCCATGCCGCCACGCTACCCTAACTGCTCACGTCCCCGCTTCCTGCTCTCTCCTTGTCCTGACGGTCCACCATCTTGCTGGATATCCTTACCCTGAGCCAATTCCAAATACAGTGTTCTCATCTACTCCCTCCACCTCCGTCTGCTCTTGGGTCCAATCCAATACAATACGATTCCGAATATATATGTATATATAGCAGCCTATCCAAGTGGAACAATGATCAGCCACCTCCTTTACATGGATGACATCAAACTGTATGCCAAGAACGAGCATGACATCGACTCCCTGATCCACCTCACAGGATATACAAAAATGACATTGGAATGTCATTCGGACGAGATAAGTGCATGCGAATTATATCTAGACGAGGGAGGATGATCACAGCGTAAGGAATAGAACTACATCAGGGCAACATAACAGATCTGCAGGACAGCTACAAATACCTTGGAATTCCACAGGCAAATGGCAACCATGAGCCTGAGGAGGCAGCTCGAAGGACAGCCACAGCCAAATACCTAAAGAAGGTGTGGCAGATCCTGAATAGTCAGCTGCATGGCGAGAATAAGGTCCAGGCCATTAACACCTATGCCCTGCCAGTAATTAGATACTGCTGGCATAATACCCTGGCCACTGGAAGAGATGCAAGCCACTGAGATCAAGACAAGAAAGCTCCTTACAATGCACAGAGGGTTCCACCCCAAGGGTGGGCGAGGACTAGCGAACATCACAGGCACTATTCAGGAGGATACAACAGGTCTACAAGAATACATCCATAAGATGTCTCCCAGGGATGAACTACTAAGTGAACGCCTCAGGCAACAGACGCCCAAACAGGAGAAGGAGCCAGATGGGCTGTCATGAAAAGACAAGCCCCTGCATGACATGTACCACCGACAAATTAAAGAAGTAGCTGACATAGAGAAAACATACCAGTGGCTGGAAAAGTCTGGATTGAAAGACAGCACAGAGGCACTAATCATGGCAGCACAAGATCAATAGAGTCCGGGGTCTACCACATCAGACAGGACCCCAGATGCAGGCAGTGCAAAGAAGCCCCAGAGACAGTGCAGCACATCATAGAAGGGTGTAAGATGATGGCAGGCAAGGCATACATTGAGCAGCATAACCAGGTAGCAGGAATAGTGTACCGGAACATTTGTACCAAATATTGCTTTGAGGTCCCAGAATCAAGATGGCAACCCAAGGTGGTTGAGAACAACCATACCAATATCCTGTGGGACTTCCAGATCCAGACTGACAAACTAGTGGGGCCAACCAGCCTGACATAGTGGTAGTGGATAAACATCAGAAGGCAGCAGTCATTGACAGATGTAGCAATCCGTAGTGATAGCAACATCTGGAAAAAGAAAGACGAAAATCTGAAGAAATACCAAGGACTGAAGGAAGAAGTAGAGACAATGTGGATGGCCATAGTGGTGCCCTTAATGATCAGGGCACTTGGGGCAGTAACCCCCAGGCTGAGAAGATGGATCCAGCAGATACCAGGAACAAAATCTGACATCTCCGTCCAGAAGACCGCAATACTGGGAAGAGGAAAGCTCCTGCATAGAACCCTCAAGGTCCCAGGCTGGTGATATAGGACCCGAGCTTGAAGCAGATACCGCCCGAGAAAATATTTTGAGTGTGTGTTGCACATGTACCGATACCAGTACCAGACCGAGGTATTTTGACGTAAAAAATAGCATGGTACCATTTTGTTTTTTTAGTACAGGTAGTTAAAAAAATAAAAATAAAAAACATGCGACAGTGCTCATAAGATGTCTTAAAAGGCCAGTGCACTAAAAGTAGACAGTCAGCCAGTGACTGCCTGTCTGCAGCTCCTCCTAGCTCCTCCGGACAAGTTAGCCACGGGGACATAATCTCAAAGTCCGTAGCTCACGAGTCCATGTGAGCAAAATCAGTGTTATATGCAATGGATACTCCTCTGCTGTTAGGGAAACACAGCATTTGCACATGAGAGTCAGGGTTACCAGCAGGAGATCGATAGCATGGGACAACTAAACTTGGGTGCGCACCACACGGAAGCCCACATTGGAACTCCCCAACCTGGACACAGGGTACACTCGTCATCGGAGACCACTCCAGAAATCGGGTAGTTATAAAAGAATAAAAATCCACCCAAATTCAAAAGGAAAATCATTTAATGGAGTGCAGCAAAATGGTCAATTTTTTTTTGTGTGTGGTGGCACCGTACGCAATGAAAAACACTAGTGAGTGGGTGCAAATGTATTGTTTACGATGGTAAAAATCAAATCCAGTCAAATACAAGAATAATGCACACGAGAAGATTATTATTATTATTATTATTTATTATTATTATTACAAATGCAGCCCTATGGGGCCACAAGCCAGTGTAAACTGTAGGCCGGTCGCGTAGAGGGTTGCGTCAGGAAGGGCATATGGCTTAAAACTTTGCCAAACAAATATGAGTGTTCATCCAAAGACTTCCATACCGGATCAGACGTGGCCTGGGTCAATAATGTCCGCCACCGGTGCCGTTAACCTACAGGGCGCCTGTGGAGATTCAGCTACTGGGGGTCGAAGACAAAGGAGAGGTGGAAAGCAGGTTCTTTGGGAGAACGAGAATAGGAAAGCACAGAGCCTAGAACTGAATGTGGGGACTTTGAATTATTATTTGGGGATTATGACAGCAAAAGCTCGGGAGTTTGTTGACATGATGATTAGGAGAAAGACTGATATATTGTGTGTCCAGGAGACCAGGTGGAAAGGGAGTAAACCTAGAAGCTTAGGGGCAGGGTTCAAATATTTTTCTATGGTGTAGCTGGGAAGAGAAATGGAGTAGGGGTGATTTTAAAGGAAGATCTAGCTAAGAATGTCTTGGGGTGAAAAGAGTATCAGGGGCTGATGAGGCTGAAACTTGAAATTGAGGGTGTTATGTATAATGTGATTAGTGGCTATGTCCCACAGGTAGGATGTGACCGAGAGGTGAAAGAAAATTCTGGAAGGAGCTGGACAAAGTAGTTCTGAGCATCCCAGACAGAGAGAGAGTCGTGATTGGTGCAGATTTTAATGAACATGTTGGTGAAGGAAACAGGGGTGATGAAGAAGTGATGGGTAAATTCGCCATCCAGTTAAGGAACCTCGAGGGACAGATGGTGGTAGACATTGTAAAAAGGATGGAAATGGCTGTAGTGAACACTTTCTTCCAGAAGAGGAAGCTACATAGGGTGACCTACAAGAGGGGAGGTAGAAGCACGCAGGTGGATAACATCTTGTGCAGACGATGTAATCTGAAGGAGGGTACTGACTGTTAGGTAGTGGTAGGGGAGAGTGTGGCTAGACAGCATAGGATGGTGGTGTGTAAGATGTCTCTGGTGGTGGGGAGGAAGATTAAGAAGACAAAAGCAGAGCAGCGACCCATGTGGTGGAAGCTAAGACAGGAAGAGTGTTGTGCGGCTTTTCGGGAAGGCTCTCGGTGGACAGGAGGAGCTTCCAGAAGACTGGAGCACTACAGCTAAGGTGATCAGAGAAACAGGCAGGAGAATACTTGGTGTATCTTCTGGTAGGAAAATGGAGAAGGAGATATGGTGGTGAAACCTCAAAGTACAGGAAATCATACATGGAAAGAGGTTAACTAAGAAATGAGACACTGAAAGGACTGAGGAGAGGAGAAAGGAATACATGGCAATGCGATGTAGGGCGAAGGTAGAGGTGGGAAAGGCCAAACAAGAGGCATATGTGTCATGAACGGAACAGAGGACAGGACCCAAAATGCACGACTCCAATACAAATGGACAGTTACACAAAAGAGAGGTTTAATAAATGAGCAGAGGTTGGTACACACGCAGCCAATCCGAAAAGGCAACAGTATCCAAAAAACGTGAGGAAAAGAAGCAAGGTCAATAATTGGAACAGGGTCTCGTCTTACTATGAGTCGATGACGTGGAAAAAAGGAATGCTGGAACAACAACAGCAAGGTACAACGAACTGCCGACCAGAAAGAATGAGACACGAGGTTAAATGGAAGGGGTAATTAGGGGAAACGAGGCACAGGTGGGGAAGATGCTCTCAGGAGCAGGTGTGTACGAGACAGGGGGAAGACAACAACCATAACACACACCCATGACAATATGATGACATGTATGCCAGGTTGGACACTAAAGAAGGAGAAAGAGATCCATACAGGTTGGCCAGACATAGAGATAGAGATGGGAAGGATTTGCAGCAGGTTAGGGTGATTAAGGATAGAGATGGAAATGTGTTGACTGGTGCCAGCAGTGTGCTGGATAGATGGAAAGAATACTTTGGGGAGTTGATGAATGAGGAAAATCACAGAGAAAGTAGAGTAGAAGAGGCAAGTGTGGTGGACACGGAA
Organism: Phyllopteryx taeniolatus; assembly: GCF_024500385.1. NCBI lineage: Eukaryota > Metazoa > Chordata > Actinopteri > Syngnathiformes > Syngnathidae > Phyllopteryx > Phyllopteryx taeniolatus. The sequence goes on from NW_026903184.1 coordinate 747,811, forward strand.
GTTGCAATGATTAGTAATGGGTAAGTTAGACAGTCATGAAAGAGGATGAAAAATGGAAAGGCAGTTGGTCCTGACGACAAACCTGTGGAGGTATGGAAGCATCTTGGAATGGTGGTTGTGGAGTTTTTGACCAGCTTGTTCAACGGAATTCTAGCGGGTGAGAGGATGCCTGAGGAATGGAGGAAAAGTGTGCTGGTGCCCATGTTTAAGAACAAAGGTGATGTGATGTGATATATAAATATAGTCCATGGGCCAAAGGACTCACTACACGGTGCAAATACAAGAATATACGGTATTTTCAACATATTTTTACCATTTGAGTCACTGTGGCATTAATGGAATTGAAAAACCAAAACAGGGCTTTTGTCCTTAACGTGCAAACAAAAACATGCAACACAGTATGACAGGAATGATGGTGAAAAGACAATGATAACGGCATTTCTTGTAGCTCTGGCTGACTATATTCACAAAATATTTGATCTTTTCTTTTAATAGAAACAAAATAAATTCCATATTACGACAGCGTGGTCATACAGTGTTTTAACTAAACATTCTGATACAAAAAATACATTTTCCTCATTCAATTTGTACCAAGACATTCGGTCCCATTAACGCACTGTCCCTGAACGGAACTCGCGCACTCGCGCAGTTACGATGTAAACATGAATGGTGGCCGAACTGAATGGGTTGCCAAATTCAGCATTTTTACTTCGACATACTGTATGAAGGCTCTTATATAGCGTCTTCCTGGTAGTCCCTAACAAAATCTGGTACTGTTGATTGAAAATGAACTTTCGTTCGAAAACCGTTCACAGACACCAGATTGAGCGCGTTCTCAATAACGTTCATCAGGCAGAAATGAACTCAGTTCAATTCACTTTCGCCCAAAATATTAACTCGTTCATGATCTTTTGTTCATTGAACTCATTCAGCTACAGCACCGATACTGAATGAGCTCTTTGAATTCTAGTTATATGTGGTTATTATTGCATTATATCTAGTGGTGCCTAAGACATTTGCAAAGTGCTGCACATACTGTCTGCATGTATGTATCCAGTACAATATTTACTCGTTCTTGTGCGTCTGGAAAAGACATGCCATGTGTTGACTCTTCACTCACTCACTACTTTGAGCTGCACATCAAGGGAGAATTTGATCTGTTCATCAGGAAGTCCTCAGTTGGCAGACAGCTGGGTGTTTAAAAGGTACATCAGTGAAATCTAATAGCAAACAAGAACCAACAGAGGACATTAAATGCTGTTTGCACGTCTGACTCGAGAATGTTTTTGGCAAATTTGAATGGATTAACTAGTCCTCAACTAATTAAAACAATAAATGATTTTACTTTGTTTCATTGATCAATGATTGGATTATTGGTGGTATTTATTCTGAATGGTTTAAAAATATGCTTACAAAAGCATATATACATAGATACATAAAGCTTCTATGTGGTTTTAAGTATATCACTTTCACTGGCAATCTATATTTTTCCCATGCAGGGTCCAGCCCCAGTCCAAGGAAAAAAATAAATTGACTCTCTAACAAATTAATCAAAATTAAATCTTTGGATTTTTCTCTCTCACTAATAATAATAATCAGAATTGCTTCTACCGTATGCTTTTTCACCCACCCTTCTTTATACATTCTTTACTTATGAATCTTGTTTAACACATTCGGAAAAAGAGGGACAAATGGACATTCTAGTCACAGAGCAAGAAGGCAATACAATGGACTAAACATTAAACCAATTAAATATTTTTCCTTTGTGAAACATATCAATGTATTTCACCATAAATATTAATTTTGGATTTTGTATTAATACTGTATATTCCCTTTTTAACAGCTCTTTGGAAGAGAGAGGTGCTGAATGATATCTAGGAAATGATATTTTTTATGTCCTTATTTCTCTACTTGCCCTCTTGAAGCCCTGACATTTAGAAATGTCCTTTGCAGAGAGCAAAGTGGATTGTTTTAGAGCAAACGCAGAATTTTCCATATCATTAGCCTCTCTACCTGTGACATGCCCAGCAGTTGCCACATGAACACAGAAGTAGGACCTATACTGCACAATTTGTCTGGACATAAGAAAGCTCAGAAATAGTGATACAACAGAAGCAGCATAAATTGCCTTTCTTGTTCTGTGTATTAATATGATGAATGCATTTAAAGATGAGGAGGAATATCACAGTGCTTCAGTATTTGGAGATGAGTTTTTGAAGATTAGATTCATATCTAGTCCCCCATGTACAAGCAAAAGTTAAGGACTAAAACTGTCATATACTGCCCTGCAGTTCCATTATTGGAGCCTGGAGGGCGCTTTGCATCCTCTCTTTCTCCCTCCCTCCCCTCTCTGTTTTCAGCACCTGTCTCCAATCAGCCTCATCACCACCGGTATTTAAGCCTGCCTGTTCCAGGAAAGGGCGGCATGGTGGGCGACTGGTTAGAGTGTCAGCCTCACAGTTCTGAGGACCCGGGTTCAATCCCCTGCCCCGCCTGTGTGGAGTTTTCATGTTCTCCCTGTGCCTGTGTGAGTTTTCTCCGGGCACTCCGGTTTCCTCCCACATTCCAAAAACATGCATTAATTGGAGACTCTAAATTGCCCGTAGGTGTGACTGTGTGTGCGACTGGTTGTTTGTTTGTATGTGCCCTGCGATTGGCTGGCAACCAGTTCAGGGTGTACCCCGCCTCCTGCCCGATGACAGCTGGGATAGGCTCCAGCACGCCCGCGACCCTAGTGAGGAGAAGCGGCTCAGAAAATGGATGGATGGATGTTCCAGGAAATCCTCACCAAATTATTGCAGCTACTTCCAGCGGTACCACGACCCACTTATGTCAAGTAAGCGACACTGTTCCTTGCTTCAGTTGTTAACTCTTGTGTCTCCTCGTTCTCAGTGCTCCCCTGTGTTCCTGACCCATGTCATTCCTGCCAGCAAGCCAGCCGCCTGTTCTGTCCATTGCCTGCCACCTGTCCACGCCGACGCCTGCCAACACATCGAGGACTACCTCCATAACCTTTCCTCAATGAACTGTTCGTCATTTTACATGCCTCCGCCTCCTCTTGGGTCCAGCTACTCCCCACACGTAACAAAAACTACTGTAACTCAACAGGCCCAAGTGATTCTGAAATTCCCATATAGTGTGATTGAAGACAGTTCTTCATGCTTGACAGACAAAAAAAAATATTACATTTATATTACCATCTAGTGGCTGGAGAGTAGAAGGCATACGCTGTCTTCCTCTGTGACTGTATACTTTTTTTTGTCTAAAAAAAAAATCAATCATTCAAGAGAGTCTGAGACAAATTAGGTTTAGGTAGTTTTGAGGAAGCACATCATCTTTGCGCTCCACTTTTCCATGCAGAGGAAATATGCTGAAAAATCTACGAGGCAATCTTTATAACCACAGTTTCCACTCAAAGCCCCCAGGAGAGAGATCTGGTATGGGTTTTGATGATCATTAAGCTGAAAAAGCCTCACTCACAACAAACAAGTGCTAAGTACTAGTGTATACAGTAGAAGAGTACTGTGTTTAGGCTTGATAATTAATATCAGAATATTGTCTTGAGTGAGTCTTGGATGCACTTTTGTTGGGCCTATCCCAGTTGACTTCGAGCATAAGGCACATGGGTACACCTTGGACTAGTTGCCAGTCAATCACAGGGTGGCTACGCAACAGATAAATTTCAACAATAATATCCATTCATCCATCCATTTTCTGAGCCGCTTATCCACACAAGGGTCGCGGGAGTGCTGGAGCCTATCCCAGCTATCTTCGGGCAGGAAGCGGGGTATACCCTGAACTGGTTCCCAGCCAATCGTAGGGCACATATAAACAAACAACCATTCGCACTCACATTCACACCTCGGGGCAATTTTAGAGTCTACAATTAACCTACCATGCATGTTTTTGGGATGTGGGAGGAAACCGGAGTGCCCAGAACTAAGACAAGAGCGTGCAAAATCCTCTCGGACCCTCCACATCCTGGTCACCAGCTCTTCCAGCTCCTTCCCTCAGGTAGGCGCTACCGATCAATGCAAACTAGAAGTAGTAGACATTCCAACAGCTTCTTCCCTCTTGCGATCAACTTCTTTAACACCTAACCTATAATTCCATTACAACAAGCTGGCAATTTTTTTGACTTGAGTTCGTTGTCAAATTTCTGTGGGGCCAATTATGGATTATTCGTGCACTCACTGTAGTTGTCTCGCCATGCTGCACTATTTGCATATACTGGCCACTCATGCCAGAGTAGCATCTGCTCCATTACTGTTTGAGGAGTATCTGTAACATTTGCACAACCAACATTGTCCCAGATTATCGCACTACTCGTCACTTTACACTCCTTGAAGTCTCAGCGCCCCAATATTAGTCATTCGAACTGCTCTAAGTGCTAGAGGACTCTGCATCTTTTTGCACAATTGTTTTTTGTCAATGTCTCTGTCTCCAAAGTGTTCTGTAAATTGACTGTCTGTTGTACTAGAGCGGCTCCAACTACCGGAGACAAATTCCTTGTGTGTTTTGGACATACTTGGCAAATAAAGATGATTCTGATTCAGATTTTACACAAATATTTCTCATTGTGATTTCGCCTGGGCGGCATGGTGGACGACTGGTTAGAGCGTCTGCCTCACAGTTCTGAGGACTGGAGTTGAATCCCCGACCCCGCCTGTGTGGAGTTTGCATGTTCTCCCCGTGCCTGTGTGGGTTTTCTCCAGGTACTCCGGTTTCCTCCCACATCCCCAAAACATGGATGATAGGTTAATTGAGGACTCTAAATTGCCCGTAGGTGTGCATGTGATTGCGAATGGTTGTTTGTTTATATGTACCCTGCGATTGGCTGGCAACCAGTTCAGGGTATGACCAACACAACATTGGATAATATTTGGGCAACAAATAAAGTACTCTTTCCTGTAGGTCAGGCATAAATGTTATGATGAATGAACAAATCTTTATTTTACTATTGAACTGTAAAATTAAAACTTTCAATCACAGTAGAATATTGACTTACTGACTTAACTTAATGTCTCTAAAATGTAATACTGTGTAATGATGCTCTTGTCCGAGCAGTAGCACAGCTGTCAGTGTCAGCCGAGTATAAAGATAAAGTGGAGCGTAACATGAGTGACATTTTTTATCATCAAGATGTGAGTGTAAAAGTGGTTGAAATGGTTAACTATATTATATGTTGATTGTTTTTATCAATTACAATAAAAGTGGCTGGCATGGTGAATGACTGGTTAGCACATCTGCCTCAAAGTTCTGGGGACCGGGGTTCAATCCCCGGCCCCGCCTGTGTGGAGTTTGCATGTTCTCCCCGTGCCTGGGTGGGTTTTCTCCGGGCACTCCGGTTTCCTCCCACATCCCAAAAACATGCTTGGTAGGTTGATTGAGGACTCTAAATTGCCTGTAGGTGTGAATGTGAGTGCAAATGGTTGTTTGTTTCTATATGCCCTGCGATTGACTGGCGACCGGTTCAGGGTGTACCCAGCCTCCCACCCGAAAATAGCTGGGATAGGCTCCAGCAGCCCGCAACCCTAGTGAGGATGAGCGGTAAAGAAAATGGATGGATGGATGGACAATAAAAGTGTTAAATTGATTAATTTGTTATTTCATGATCTTGAAGAAAGAGCTCAAGAACTTTATTTACAATTTTCTCAAATTCTAAATTTTTGTTGGAGATAAAACATAAAAAATCTTTGGTGGTAAATATTAGTAGGCTAACTTTTACTGTCAAATAATTTTAACTGATTTAAAAAAAAAAAAAAAAGCCAAAGTTGCCTAAATTCCATAAGGGAGTGAGGGGGGGTTGATTATGTTTGCCGTGGGCCCCCAAATGACTAGCAAGCTATGTACAGCCCTGGTTCCAGCAAGCGCCGCAACCACTTGGCATGACAACCAAAGTGGAATGAGCGGCTCGTGCATTGATGAAGAAGGCAGCTAGCGAGCTGCGAGAAGAATGTGCAAGAATGTGAATTGCAGGACACGTTGACCATCAACACTTACAGTAAAACGTACGTCGTGGTAATAAATATGAATGCTTGAATTGAAGAAGGCTTACAGCCATACTACCCTGAGAACGCCCGATCTCGTCCGATCTCGGAAGCTAAGCAGGGGCGGGCTTGGTTAGTACTTGGATGGGAATACCAGGTGCTGTAAGCTTGGCGGCACCGTGCCGACTAGTTAGAGCGTCAGCCTCACAGTTCTGAGGACCCGGGTTCAATCCCCGGCCCTGCCTGTGTGGAGTTTGCATGTTCTCCCCGTGCCTGCGTGGGTTTTCTCCGGGCACTCCGGTTTCCTCCCACATCCCAAAAACATGCATTAATTGGAGACTCTAAATTGACCGTAGGCATGACTGTGAGTGCGAATGGTTGTTTGTTTCTATGTGCCCTGCGATTGGCTGGCAACCAGTTCAGGGTGTACCCCGCCTCCTGCCCGATGACAGCTGGGATAGGCTCCAGCACGCCCGCGACCCTAGTGAGGAGAAGCGGCTCAGAAAATGGATGGATGGATGGATGGATGAATTGAAGTGGCATAGGGTCATGTCTTCCCCGATGCTCCAGAGTGTACACGTGCAGTTTGGAGTCACCTCCAAACCTCTGCTCACAGCGCACCTCTCTGCTCACGCACACTTACCCGTGACTCCATATTCTTATTTATTCAGCTACTGTGGCTGGCTAACATAAGGTAAAATACTTACGTGTGACCCTCTCCAAGAGACATCGGGGACAGTGCCTCTGGATTGGTAAACTGGGGTGGTGACCGGAGGTTGTGTTCCAACTTCAGGGGATCAAACTCCTCAGCCTCCCTGGTAAGGTCTATTCAGGGGTGCTGGAACCGAGGGTCCGTAGGGAAGTCGAATCTCAGGAGTAGCAGGGTGGTTTTCGTCCTGGCCGTGGAACAGTGGACCAGCTCTACATCCTAGGCAGAGTCCTCGAGGGTGCATGGGAGTTTACCCAACCAGTCTCCATGTGTTTAATGGACTTGGAGAAGGCGTTCGACCGTGTCCCTCGGGGATTACTGTGGGGGGTGCTTCGGGAGTATGGGGTACCGAACCCCCTGTCCGGCTGTTCGGTCCCTGTACGATCAGTGTCAGAGTTTGGTCCGCATTGCTGGCAGTAAGTCGGACTCGTTTCCGGTGAGGATTGGACTCCGCCAAGGCTGCCCTTTGTCACCGATTCTGTTCATTACTTTTATGGACAGAATTTCTAGGCACAGCCGAGGCATAGAGGGGGTCCAGTTTGTTTGCCTCAGTTTTGCATCTCTGCTTTTTGCAGATGATGTGATTCTGTTGGCTTCATCATGCCATGATCGCCAACTCTCACTGGAGCGGTTTACAGCCGACTGTGAAGCGGCTGGGATGAAAATCAGCACCTCCAAATCTGTCGGAAAAGGGTGGCATGCCCTCTCTGGGGTCGGTGATGAGATCCTGCCCCAATTGGAGGAGCTCAAGTATCTTGGGGTCTTGTTCATGAGTGAGGGAAGAATGGAACGGGAGATTGACAGGCGGATCAGTACAGTGTCTACAGTGATGCAGACTTTGTATTGGTCAGTTGTGGTTAAGAAGGAGCTAAGCCGAAAGGCGAAGCTCTCAATTTACTTGTTGATCTACGTTCCTACCCTCACCTATGGTCACGAGCTGTGGGTCGTGACTGAAAGAACAAGATCAGATACAAGTGAACCGGATACAAGCGGCCAAAATGAGTTTCCTCCGCAGGGTGTCCGGGCTCTCCCTTGGAGATAAGGTGAGATGCTCAGTCATCCGGGAGGGGCTCAGAGTAGAGCCGTTGTTCCTCCACATTGAGAGGAGCCAGATGAGGTTGTTGGGGCATCTGATTAGGATGCCTCCCCTGACGCCTCCCGGGTGAGGTGTTCCGGGCCACGTCCCACCGGGAAGAGACCCCGGGAACGACCCAGGTCACACTGGAGAGACTTTGTCTCCCGGCTGGCCTGGGAACGTCTCGGGATCCCCCGGAAGAGCTGGATGAAGTGGCTGGGGAGAGTCTGGACGTCCCTGCTAAAAGTACTGCCCCCGTGACCCGACCCTGGATAAGCGGCAGAAAATGGATGGATGGACTTACCTGAGACTTGAGATTGTTATTTATTCAGACAACGTGCCTTGCTAACATTAGCTACTGTCTACATTTACAGATACACTTGCATACAGTAATAGCGCGACATACCCGTGACTAGTCCATATTATTTGAAAACAACCGCATAAGCAGAGAGGTATGGAGGTGACTCCACACTGTACGCGCACCCGTCTCCTGCAGCTGGGAAAGCTCACAAGGCCTGTTTTAATTAGCCATTGGTGAAGGTGGTGAACGGGCAGCAATACGGTCATGTATTGCAATACGGTCATCTATTGCTAGATACTGTAACTCTTTTTCAGCAAACTTCCCAGCAGGGTCAGTCAAATGAAAGTGCATCAAATGTTGATTATGTGTTTGCATGTTCTCCCAGTGGTATTGTGGGTTTTGTCGAGGTTCAGTTTATCCCATAATCAAACAGACCTTTGATAGATTTCCATTCGGTTCTCTTGATACATCTGGATCTAGTTACTGGTGTTTGGTGATTTCCACCCTTTAGATCCAGTAAAACCAGTGATTCTCCCCTCAATTTCCTTGCTGTTAACATCCATCCATCCATCCATTTTCTGAGCCGCTTCTCCTCACTAGGGTCGCGGGCATGCTGGAGCCTATCCCAGCTGTCATCGGGCAGGAGGCGGGGTACACCCTGAACTGGTTGCCAGCCAATCGCAGGGCACATCGAAACAAACAACCATTCGCACTCACAGTCATGCCTACGGGCAATTTAGAGTCTCCAATTAATGCATGTTTTTGGGATGTGGGAGGAAACCGGAGTGCCCGGAGAAAACCCACGCAGGCACGGGGAGAACATGCAAACTCCACACAGGCGGGGACGGGGATTGAACCCCGCACCTCAGAACTGTGAGGCTGACGCTCTAACCAGTCGGCCACCGTGCCGCCTTGCTGTTAACAGAGGTCATCAAATTTTTTACTTTCATGGTCTTATGGCTGCAACATCTACATCACTCAATATCACGATCACTTCTCCATGAAAAGTAGTTGTCTTTACTTACATCTACATGTTTATTGCACATCAGTTAGTATTTAAATGACTGCCAGTTGTAAAGTGTGCTTGCATTTATCCATGAAAAATTACACTATAGCTTCCGGGCCAAGTACAGTGTGTCTATATGTGTGTGTGTGTGTGTGTGTGCGTGTAGCTGCTGAGCAGAATTCCATCCATCCATTATCTGAGCCGTTTATCCTCACAAGGGTCGCGGGAGTGCTGCAGCCTATCCCAGCTATCATCGGGCAGGAGGCGAGGGACACCCTGAACTGGTTGCCAGCCAATCGCAGGGCACATATAAACAAACAACCATTCACACTCACATTCACACCTACGGGCAATTTAGAGTCTTCAATTAACCCAACATGCATGTTTTTGGGATGTGGCAGGAAACCGGAGTGCCCGGAGAAAACCCACGCAGGCACGGGGAGAATATGCAAACTCCACACAGGTGGGGCCGGGGATTGAATCCCGGTCCTCAGAACTGTGAGGCAGACGCTCTAACCAGATGGTCACCGTGCCGCCCTGAGCAGAATTACATCGTAAATTACAGAGATGGTGAATCAGTATGGAGTCTGACTCCACGCGTCTCATTTGTTTCCGCTGATCTTTATCAGAAGACCCATGACAAAACAGCAATGCTGCACCTCTCAATGTATACCATTGGGTCAATATTACATGCACCAAGAACTCTTCCACCCATATTCATCATTTTAGAAACCTGAGATTTGTGCTATTGAGCGGGAAATATTTATGGCTTACACGAAAAACCTATTCAGTATTTTCTCAATAATAAGGTCTTTAGGTTGTAGAGCATCAAGGCACAATTATGTTTTTTTTTTGTCACATCTGGTGTTCCCCTAGTGGTTGATTATACTATGTGGCTTCTGGCTGGTTTTCATGTTAATTAGACTTTTTCAAATCTGACCCTGGTCCGAATGTGATTGCTTCATTGTTAATTCATGACACATCTCAATCCTATCATGGCTTGACATTATTCGATCTAGCAAACCAAATACTTACAGTGGGTATGGAAAGTATTCAGATCCCCTTAAATTTTTCCCTCTTTCTTATAATGCAGCCACTTGCTCAAATAATTTAAGTTCATTTTTTTCCTAATTAATGTACACAGCACCCCATATTGACATATTGAAGATTTATTAAAAAATAAAAACTGAAATATCACACAGCCATAAGTATTCAGACTCTTTAGTAGACGCACTCTTTTGAGCTAATACAGCCATGAGTCTTTTGGTTTTTCACACCTGGATTTGGAGATCATTTGCCATTCCTCCTTGCAGATCCCCTTGCAGCCACAGTGATCTTTGGGTTCTTCTGTACCTCTCTCACCAAGGCTCTACTCCCCCAATTGCTCAGTTTGGCCGCACAGCCAGCTCTAGGAAGGGTTGTGGTCGTCCCAAATGTCTGCTATTTAAGGATTGTGGAGGCCACTGTGCTCGAAGGAACCTTAAGTGCAGCAGAAATATTTTTGTAACCTCGGCCAGATCTGTGCCTTGCCACAATTATGTCTCTGAGCTCTTCAGGCAGTTCCTTTGACCTCATGATTCTCATTTGCTCTGACATGCACTGTGAGCGGTAAGGTCTTATTTAAACAGGTGTGTGGCTTTCCTAATCAAGTCCAATCAGAATAATCAAACACGGCTGGACGACAAAGAAGGTGTAGAACCATTTCAAGGATTCTTCTTCTTTTCCTTTCGGCTTGTCCCTTTAGGGGTTACCACAGCGCGTCATCCTTTTCCATGTAAGCCTATCTCCGGCATTCCTGCCCTCATGTCTTCCCTCACGACATCCATCAACCTTCTCTTTGGTCTTCCTCTAGCTCTCTTGCCTGGCAGCTCCATCCTCATCATCCTTCTACAAATCTACTGACTCTCTCTCTACTGGACATGTCCAAACCATCAAAGTCTGCTCTCTCTAACTTTGTCTCCAAAACATCGAACCTTGGCTGTCCCTTTGATGAGCTCATTTATAATTTTATCCAAGCTGGTCACTCCGAGAGCGAACCTCAACATCTTCATTTCCGCCACCTCCAGCTCTGCTTCCTGTTGTCTCTTCAGTGCCACTGTTTCTAATCCGTACATCATGGGTGACCTCACCACTGTTTTATAAACTTTGTCTTTCATCCTAGCAGAGACTCTTCTGTCGTGGTGGTACTCAACGGGGTGGAGGCGCCTTTGTTGGTGCAATCCTTCGACTGGCAGGAAGTTAATTAACTCGGGATCCTTGGGTCTCCACTTTGAAGCGCTCGGCAGCCGTAATTCACTTAGCGTCGGCATGGCAAAGCAAATATCTGTGTTTTGTTTTTGATGGTTTATGGCTGTTGATTCGTTTAGCATCTGCATGTGAAGTTGTGTCTAGCCAGTCCATATTGATCTACCTCGGCGGAGAGCGGCGGTGGTGCGAGACTGGGGTACAGGGTAACATCTTTGCGTGGCGTGTCTGCTATATTTTCCCCTTTGGCAGCTTGATCCGGCTCGATGACGGATGTAGGCGACGTCTCGTTGAAAGAGGGCACAGGTTGGCAGGAACACACACAACAATGCAGTTACCAAAGTAGAACTTTAGTGCATATCACCCCCCTTATGACTATAACAGTTGTTCATGGCAACTTCCAACATAAGGTCAGCCTATATGTGTATATAGTTGTTGGGGTCAGGAATGACGTGTATGGATGGATGTGTGTAGATGTGTCAATTGGGATGGCAGTGAGACCAGTAATACTGGGCAGGGGTGAAGCTAAACTAAGAGTAAACATTAACTCGGTGATGAGTCTGCATATCGACAGGAAGTGGAGCGGCTGGAGCTGTGGTGCGGCCGACACAACCTGGAGCTGAACACGCTCAAGACTGTAGAGATGATTGTGGACTTCAGAAGGCATCCTTCGCCACAGCTGCCCCTCACGTTGTCCAGCTGCTTTGTGTCAACCGTCGAGTCCTTCAAGTTCCTGGGAATTACAGTCTCTCAGGACCTGAAGTGGGCGACCAACATTAACTCCGTCCTCAAAAAGGCCCAGCAGAGGATGTACTTCCTGCGGCTTCTGAGAAAGCACGGCCTTCCACAGGAGCTGCTGAGGCAGTTCTACACAGCGGTCATCGAATCAGTCCCGTGTTAGTTATCTGGTAATGCTGGTACTTTTTTTTTTTGACAGTTGTGTAAAAGATGCAGACCCCTCTAGCACTTAGAGCAGTTCAAATGACTAATATTGCAATAGTCCGGTGCAATGACCATTGTGCAAAGGGCGCTGAGACTTCAAGGAGTGTATGCAGTTTAAAGTGGCAAGTAGTGCGATAATCTGGGACAATGTTGATTGTGCAAATGTAGATACTCCTCAGTCAGTATGCAAGTGGTGTAGATGCTACTCTGGCTTGAGTGGCCAGTATTGGTCAACAACAGCTATGCAAATAGTGCAGCATGGCGAGACTACTACAGTGAGTGCACGAGTAAAGTATAATTGGCCCGACAGAAAAGTGACAACAAACTCAAGACAAAAATAATTGGCAGCATGTTGCAATGGTATTGTAGGTTAGCTGTTTAAGAAGTTGATGGCAAGAGGGAAGAAGCTGTTGGAATGTCTGCTAGTTCTAGTTTGCATTGATCAGTAGCGCCTACCTGAGGGAAGGAGCTGGAAGAGCTGGTGACCAGGATGTGGAGGGTCCGAGAGGATTTTGCACGCTCTTGTCTTAGTTCTGGCAGCGTGCAAGTCCTCAAGGGTGGGTAGGGGATACCGACAATCTTTTCAGCAGTTTTGATTGTCCGTTGCAGTCGGAGTTCGTCCTTTGTAGCAGCACCAAACCAGACTGTGATGGAAGAACATAGGACTGATTCGATGACCGCTGTGTAGAACTGCCTCAGCAGCTCTTGTGGCAGGCCATGCTTCCTCAGAAGCCGCAGGAAGTACATCCTCTGCTGGGCCTTTTTGAGGACGGAGTTAATGTTGGTCGCCCACTTCAGGTCCTGAGAGACTGTAATTCCCAGGAACTTGAAGGTCTCGACGATTGCCACAAGACAGCTAGACAGCATGAGGGGCAGCTGTGGCGAGGGATGCCTCCTGAAGTCAAAGATCATCTCTACAGTCTTGAGCGTGTTCAGCTCCAGGTTGTGTCGGCCGCACCACAGCTCCAGCCGCTCCACTTCCTGTCGATATGCAGACTCGTCACCGTCCTTGATGAGGCCGATGACAGTGGTGTCATCTGCAAACTTGAGGAGTTTGACAGCTGGGTGCGCTGAGGTGCAGTCGTTTGTGTAGAGAGAGAAGAGCAGCGGAGAGAGGACGCAACCTCGGGGCGCCCCAGTGCTGATGCTGCGTGTGGATGAGGTGGTCTCTCACAGCCTCACCTGCTGTGTCCTGACCGTCAGGAAGCTGTAAATCCACCGGCAGATGGCAGGTGAGACGCTGAGCTGGAGAAACTTGGATGAAAGGAGTTCAGGGATGGTGGTGTTGAACGCTAAGCTGAAGTCCACGAACAGGATCCTCACATAGGTCTCTGGGCTGTCGAGGTGTTCTAGGATGAAGTGCAGTCCCATGTTGACTGCATCATCCGCAGACCTGTTTGCTCGGTAGGCAAACTGCAGGGGGTCCAGCAGGGGACCTGTGACGCTCTTGAGGTGGTCCAGCATGAGACGTTCAAAGGACTTCATGACCACAGATGTCAAGGCGACAGGCCTGTAGTCATTTAGACCCGAGATTGTAGGTTTCTTGGGGACTGAGGGTGGAGCGTTTGAAATAGGATGGTACTTCGCACAGTTCCAGAGATCTATTGAAGATCTGTGTGAAGACTGGAGCGAGCTGAAGCGCAGACTTTGAGGCGGGATGGGGACACATGGTCTGGGCCTGCCGCTTTGTTAATCTTTTGTTGTTTGAAGATGCGTCTCACATCCTGTTCGTGAATGGTTAACGCAGAAATCAGAGGTGTGATTGTGGTCGGTGGTGTGGCCGGGTGTGTGTGGGGTGTGAAAGTGTCCTTTTCAAATCTGCAGTAGAAGGTATTCAAGTCGTTGGCTAGCGTACTATTGTTCTCAGCTTGGGGTGATCGTCGCTTGTAATTGGTCAACCATTGGAATGCATGCCAGACTGATTGACGTTCGCGTTAAACAGTTTTCCAACTTTGCTGCATAGTTTCTCTTTGCAATGTTAATTTCTTTAGTCTGATTTCTAGAGCGATTATACAGGGCCCTGTCCCCACTTTGATATGCATCCTCCTTAGCTTGGCGAAGTTGCTTAAGTTTGGCAGTGAACCACGGCTTGTTGTTATTGAATATGCGAAATGACTTTGTTGGTACACGCACATTTTCACAGGAGCTAATATAGGATGTGACAGTGTACATATATTCATCCAGTCTGCCAGCTGAATTTTCAAAGACACTCCAGTCTGTGCAGTCTAAACAGCTTTGAAATTGTATCTTTGCTTCATTGGTCCACTTTTTCACTGTAGGGTTCACGCATTTAAGTTCTTCCTGTATGTTGGTATTAAGTGAACTAAGCAGTGATCAGACGAGCCCAGGGCTGCACGAGGTATGGCACAGTATGCGTTATTTAGCGTAGTATAGCATCCTTCCATCCATCCATTTTCTGAGCCGCTTCTCCTCACTCGGGTCGCGGGCGAGCTGGAGCCTATCCCAGCTATCATCGGGCAGGAGGCGGGGTACACCCGTAACTGGTTGCCAGCCAATCGCAGGGCACATACAAACAAACAACCATTCGCAATCACATTCACACCTCCGGGCAATTTAGAGTTGTCAATTAACCTACCATGCATGTTTTTGGGATGTGGGAGGAAACCGGAGTGCCCGGAGAAAACCCACGCAGGCACGGGGAGAACATGCAAACTCCACACAGGCAGGGCCGGGGATTGAACCCCGCTCCTCAGAACTGTGAGGCTGACGCTCTGACCAGTCGGCCACCGTGCCGCCTCGTAGTATAGCAGTGGTCTAAAATTTTATTTTCCTTGGTAGGACATTCGATGTGCTGCTTGTATTTAGGGAGTTTGTGGTTGAGTTTAGCTTTGTTAAAGTCCCCGAGAATAATGAGGGGTGAGTCCGGGTGTTTTTTTTCAATTTCGTTTACTTATTCAGCGAGCGTTAGCAATGCGGCATTCGTGTTAGCTTGAGGCGTAATGTAGACACCGGCGAGAATGAATGATGCGAAATCACGACAAGGACAAGGATAGTGCACTTGAGTGTCTCGCTTAACGGTTGGAGGTTAGCGGTTTGTCTGTCCATGCTGCGTTGGATGTTAGGAATTTTGGTTTGGAGCTCCCCAATTCGTCTCTTGACCGTGTTTAAGCTGAGGGCGTTAACCGTGGAGGTTCCTGTACTAAACAATGTGCCGAGGGAGGTGGCAGCCATGAGTAGGCCCCCTACAAAACATTTTGAACGTCTGGGGATTCCGCTGAGGTCGGCCTGAGTGACGGCAAATTGCTGGATTGTTGGAGCATGTGAGTGGTGTCGAAGGCGGCATGGTGGATAGCGTTGCGAGTCCACCTGGTTCCTGCGTAGCTGGTTTTGGTGGACGTCCTGACGTGTTTCAAATACACTTCCCGTGGTTCGAGGCAGACGAACATTTTTTGGGTATGCGCTCGACAGTTGGTGATCAGCAGCCCCGGTTGGTCTTTCAGGGTGATCCCTGAAAGGTGGGCAAATCATTTCAGGCTGTGCAGTGATGGGGAGCTGTTTCAGCAGCAGCATGATTTTTCCCTGGCAACGACAGGAGAACAGGCAGGTGACCATACTGGCGTGGGTCAGTCTGGTGCTGAGACTCACTGGTTCCTAACCTTGAGATTGAACCTCCGAGGATCGCCAGTTTTAAGTCCGACCCCGTGTCAAGCTCTTGATCACGTTTGGTGTTACAAGCCTAAGTTGCGTCGATTTAGCATCTCTGTGGGGCTGGAGCTACTGGTTCCTTGTCGTTGGGACAGACTTCCGGTCGGGGTTCCGGTGGTACGCGACCGGAGAGAATTTGCCCATGATCTTGTAGGGTCCCGCCCAACGGGGAAGGAATTTACGAGATATGGGGCGCATGGTTTTCTGGTTTCTGTTGCCTGGTTGTGCATACAGGTAGTACCACACTTTGTCCCTATTTGGAGTTCGTCCTGTGAGTCCTGTGAGTTTCTGGTCATTATACGCCTTCTTGCCTTCCGCACTTCTCCCCAGGTGTCGCTGGGCAAAGGCGAATGTGACCTTAAAATGGGCGTGTAGGTTGGTCATGTATTGGTGAGTTGTATAGGCGGTGTCTATGTTGGCCTCACCAGGTTGGTGCAGAGGGAGTGTCATGCGCCTTCCGATCATCATTTCGAAAGGGGACACTCCTGTGGACTCCTGTGGGGTGGCCCTGATGGCCATCAATATCAACGTGAGTTTCATGTCCCAGTCTCTGTGATTTGAGGTCACAATTTTTCTTAAGAGACTCACCACTGTGGCTTTAGCGCGCTCGACCTGCCCCGATGACATTGGGTGGTGGCTGATGTGCAACTGGGACTTGATCCAAAGGAACCGCCACAGTTCTTGTACCACCTCGCTGGTGAAGTGGGTTCCCCTCTCTGAGTTGATCCGAGAGGGCAACCCATATCTGTAGAACACAATGTTCATCAGCAGGTAGTTTGCGCCATTTCGTTTGGTGGGGGCAAGCACTCTATCCATTTGGTGAATGCGCATGTGACTGTGAGGAAGTATTTATTTCCTCGTGTGGACTTGACCATTGGTCCCACCCAGTCAATCTGTAGGTCAGACCACAGGAATGCAACTCCTCTTTGTTAGAGAGGTGCTCTGTGCTTGGGGTTGGCTGGATGAAATTGGCAGCATACCAGGCAGCCTTGGATGTAGGCTGCTACATCTTTGTGCATGTGCGGGCAGTATACTGCTTGCCACAGGGCCGTGCTTGTTGCTTTGATGCTGCGGTGTCCTGCACAAGGTGCGTCGTGGGCGTAGGTCAGCATCACCCCCCTTTGGCCCCGAGGGACCACAAACCTGGGCAGGGAGTGGTCCCCTTGGGACATAAACAAGTAGGCCTTTGACTTGACGCAGCTTGTCCCGTATTAGCCACAAGTCCGCAAGGTCTTGGTCGGCGGTCATGTCGTCGGCAGAGATTAGGTGTGCGTGATTACCGACACGGATGGGTTGGATGGGGTGGGGAGCCATGAGGTATCAAACTGCCACGGGGTACCATGAAGGGCGCCTTGCTCCACCAAAGAGTCAGTCAAGTCGTTATAAATCTTATCCGGTCCCTGAAAACGAGAGTGACCTCGGACTTTCTACCAGTAGACGTGCATGTTGTTCGAATTGACTAGATCGTAATGATTTGATCCCAGTGTTTGACCGGTTTTCGCTCCGACGTGAGGAACCCATTACGTTGCCATGTCAGGAAGTGGCAGGTGAATACAAGACGTGCGTAGTTTGAGTCGGTACAGATAACCAAGGAGGTGGTTTTCTGTTACACTGCTAAGGTTAAGGTTATTAGAACGCCTGCAATTTCAGCATATTGGGAGGAGTGTGGACCCAATTGGAATTGTTGTGGTTTGCACGGCACGTCACCGACCCATGCAATGCCGATGCCATCTTGCAGCTGCGTTTGGTGGAGGAAGGAACACCCGTCCACATAAGAACTGCCGGGAATAATTGCACACACCGAGAAAACTACGAAGTTTGGACACGTTAGTGGGGGCGCTTATGCTTAGGAAGCCCTGAATGTGGATGGATTGGGGTTCAATGCCATTCGTGCCAATCAGGAGGCCGACATAATGGACTTTTTTACGGAACCATTGTCACTTTTGTAGGGAGATTTTGGCCCCGGCGGCAGCAAGTTGGGATAGGACGTGGTCAACTTCTGCCAGGTGGGCATCCAGCGAGGGGCTCCTCATCATGATGTCATCGATGTAGATGAGGTTGCTCCTGGCTGCAGCGTCGGGACAGGCCATGTTGAATTCAGCCGGTCAGTTGGCTTAGCCAAATGGACATCTGGTGAATGTGTATTGGTTGTCGGCAAAAGTGAAAGCCAATTTGCGTTGATCTGCGGGATCCACTGGAATGGTCCAAAAGCCGGCAACTACGTTGATAGTGGTGAAAAATATAGCATCACGCACTTTAGGAAGTTCTTGTTCGAGCTGGGCCATCGGACAGCGTGACAAGGGAATTTGAGTGTTACATTTTTGATAGTCGATGGTGGGTCGCCATTTTGGTGGGTCAGTTTTAGAACTGGCCTGAGAGGTGCCGAGTAGGTGTTATTGCATAGCCGAAAAATGCCTTTGTCTAGCGTAACATCGATTGTTTCTTGTACCGGCTTGTAGGAGGCGAGCAGAATTTTATACTGTCGCACGAAAGTGGGCGCCGCGTTTGGAGGGGTCGAAATGCGGACCATGTGCAAGTAGGTCAGGCCGCAGTCGAGCGAGTCTTTAGCAAATGACGCGGCGTCTTTGGTTAGCACTTCCCGCAAACGCTGTCATTCGTCCTCGGAACTGAGGGCGTCAGCATCCGTTAGGACCTGCTGCATGTGGGTTTCAAAGTCGAAATAAGGGAGTAGGCGACTATCACACGGTGTTACCGGTGCAGGGGAGTTGGTTCGCGATGAGTTTGAGGGAGTGGGTGAAGTCGCGGGAGACGCACTTTCGGGTGCAGCTGGGATTGTACTCAGCGTATGGATCACCAGGTGTTGGTCTGTAGCCAGGTCCACTCTGATGATGTCATCACCCTCAGTAGGGCCCACTGAAACGAGAGCAATGTGTCGCGAAGTAACAATGAGTTGTACTCGACCAGAGGTAGGTAATGGGAAGAGGTCTAGTGGAAGGTGACCAATCACGGGCACCGTGAGATTGAAGTCGTGGAAGTCGGGAGCAAATCAAGAGGCCAAGCCTAGTGGATCTGGGGATGTGAATGTCGTTCCGTGTGTGGTTGTGAATCAGCAGCACGGTTGTTCGGGAAGCGTTTAGGAGGGGTGTGGCATGCAGCGACAAACCCAGGTAGTTAAACTCTGGCGAAGGCTGAAAGAACGCATGTGGACCGGTTACTGCTTGGTTAGCGCGCGCGACCAGCCGAATAGGGAAGTTGATAGTTGACGCTTTTACTATAACTTCGTCTTTGCTCAAAGCTTCGCAAGCGTCGGGGATGGTTTGTTAAACTTATGCTTTGTTAAACTTAAGGTTTAACGATTGAACAACGCGGTTGGCGAAGCCGTCATTAGCGTGCGACCACAAAAGACTGTTAATAGTGTCAACTTGAACGGCCAGTCGGACAAGTACATCCGCGCCAACATAAGTCTTATGCGGCAAATTGGGGATTACTAGGAAGCAGTGAGTTAACGAGCGATGGTTCCATTGCAGTTTCAGGGCGCATACGCCCACTGCAGCGACGGCAAACGGTGCCACAGTGTTAAGGGGAAAGCCAAAAGTTTTCACCGTTAATTGCAGGCCAGGATGCTTAAGTCGTAGGTTGTCAAACAGTGCCTGAGAGATTGCTGCAAAAGCTGTTGGAATGACAGAACATTATTTAGTAGCGTGGAGTCACACGAGTCAGGGGCCTTGCCTGGGTCTAGTCGGACGATTAGGATGGCACGAGAGGGGTTTAGGGATTGGTCGTCACAAAGTGGTCCACTAAGGTTATGGCGAGGTGAGGTCGTCGGCCGGGGTCACGGAGGCACTTGTCAAGTCATTAGGGGAACAACAGAGGTTACCTGGTTGACCTATTGCGTCCTCTGTTGCCCTGTTCGACTCAGTCAGGCCTAGTCATAATGATGGGTCCCGATTTTTGTCTTTGGGCAGGCTGCGGAGCAACTCAAGTAATTCTTCTGCCACAGCACTAATTTCCCTTTGGGAGCTGTTGGTTCGGGAGCCCTTTTTGCGGTTAACACGTTTTATGGTCTCGGTTGGACAAGGGCTGTCACCCGTGAGGAGGCCGCCCGGCGCCGCCTGAAGGTGGGTTCTGGCCCAAAGGCTGGAGATGTTTCGTAGGGCTCTGTGACACCTGTGGCGAGGGAGGGCCCCACGCTGTCTGCAGCAGGGGCCGGAGCACTGGGATGAGTCAGAGCATTGGTGGACAGCTGTCGAGTTAATTGTAGCTCACGCCGGACATGGGTTAACTCATCCTCTTGGTCCCGGAGGTGTTGCTGGAGGTGGGACAGCTCTGTCTCCCGGATTGCCATCTGTGTCTTGAGCCCGACTGTTCCATCTCTTTGGTGCGTTCCGCTTTGAGTGTGCCGGTGCATTTGGTGAGCCGCTGAATGTCACTGGAAGCTTGCCGCAGCAGAATAGTTGCTCGCTGATGTTCGATCCGTAATTCAAGCACTTGGTTATTAGACGGTTGGTTGGCTAATTCTACCAATTTAGCTTTTAAGTGGGCATGCTCGGCATAAGCATTTTGTAGTTGGTTATGCTGACCTCCGGAAGTTAATTCGCTCAAGGTAGGGGCTATGGTTGGTTTACCATCATCATAGTTTAATTTGCCGCTGTCTTTAGACGGCAACTGTGCAGCCTCAGCTGCAGCAGTGAGGTCGGCGATCTGAGCCTCCGCATCATCGTATTGCATTTCAACGTCAAGGGGGCCAAGTTTAAGCATGCGGTGGTGTCTTTTAATTGTGCAGTTAACTGCAATAAAGGTTTGCTAGTTATCTTGACAATTGTGCAAAAAGATGCAGAGTCCTCTAGAACTTAGAGCAGTTCGAATGACTAATATTGCAATAGTCCGGTGCAATGACCATTGTGCAAAGGGCGCCGAGACTTCAAGTGAGTAGTACGATAGTCTGGGACAATGTTGTTGATGGCCTCCAACAAGGTCTCATTGCCAAGGTATGAGTCAAGACACATCTCATGATGGGTAAGAGCCGAGAGCTGTCTCAAGAACATCGCAAAATAATTGTTCTATGCACATTCTCAAACACCTTTAAAGTACGTGATAAACCCTCACCCCATAATTTGCGAATGCAATTTATGTGTTTAACACAAGTACATCGCCGATAGTGTGCCTCTATTCCAAACTAGGCGCACTGCTCAAACGACCCTACATTACAAACAAGTTAGTTGCGTACCTAGTACAAGCTACTGCACGCACAACGCAAATCAGGGTGGACCTTCCAGAAAGTCCCAGTACGACAATCTTGACACACTGGAAGAGCTCGTCAGCAATTTAACTTGGGACCTTTGTCCCGGGCTATGCAGAGTCCATCAAAAATGCTGGCCTCGAAGTCCTCAATGATAACATCACACAACTTATGAGTGACGCCGAGCACAGAACCTTAAAAGATAAAAATCTCGCGTAAACACTTGGCTGCATGGTGCTGAACTTGGTGGCCCAACTTAAATGGAGCGACCACGAGGACACTCCGGTGAAACACAGACTGGAAGCTGAACAGCATAGCCCGGGACAAAGGTGACTGTTTTTTTTTTTTTGTCAATGTCTTTATGTCTCAAAAGTGTTCTCTGTCAATTGACTGTCTGTTGTCGTACTAGAGCGGCTCCAATTACCGGAGACAAATTCCTTGTGTGTTTTTTGGACATACTTGGCAAATAAAGATAATTTTGATTCTGATTCTGATCTATGGAAGTATATTTAGTGATGAAAAATGATGATGTGTTATGTATTTATTTCAGCTGCTGTGTATGTGTGTGTGTATATAATATACTGTATATTAGGCTTTACACAATCAGGATTTTTGGGGCCGATCACCGATCAGCAAGTTAAAAAAAAAAAGATAACCGATCCGATCACAAGATGGTGCAATGTCTCTGTTTACGTGACTTGTTTATTTATTGTAGATACTTGTGTACTGTATACTTGAGTATCTTCAAACGTATTCTCTAGCATTTTAGAAAAAAGTTAAAACATCAATGACTTCTAGGGCGCATTCAAGGATTGGCCACTGACATAAGTTTAGGTCAAATCAACATTACATCATCAACATAACAGAAATAATGGGTCCGAACTTACTGTAATTAAATTACATTATTGCAATTAAATTACTTTAATAAATACTGTTAATGACACGCTTACTCTAACCTTCTCACTGTCCCAGCTATATGGAAGGGTGTTGTCCAGAGTTTGCGTCCGTTTGGCTTTTCCTCTGTTTTTTTTTTTTTTCTCCATGCTGCATTGCATTTTTTTCTCCATGCTGCATTGCGGCATGTTCCTCGTTGTGTACATTCTTCAGGTACCCAATCAAATTAGTTGTGTCGAAGCACTTAGATGACGTTCCCCACGTTGTACTTCAGTTGTGCACTGACTGCAAATAACTTGTGTATTGTTTGTCTGAGACACCGCAAAATAGCCCCACACTGGCATGTTTTTTCATCGAGAAGATTGAAAAAAACTTTATTGGCCGTCAGATAGTTAGTACTACCCCACAAGACACGGAACAAGGCTAAAAATAAACTAGCTTTTGCATTCATACGCGACGGTGATGCGGAGTAAATGTCTTGTCCGGAGTCGATCGATGACGTCATTGATCGGCTCGTCGAATTATGACATGATCAGCCGATTATGCCGATCAGCATAAAATGCTAATTATCTTCCGATACCGATCAGGCCGATCAGATTGGTGTTAAGTCTTATATATATTTATATATATATATATATATATATATATATATATATATATATATATATATATAATTCCTCAAGCTATCGATGCTCCACGTTTTTGTCTACAGGATGCATGATTTGTAGACGTGTAGTATTGTAGGACAAACTGTCCTGCTTTTTTGTGCACGTTGCATGATAAAAATGGTAAAACAGAGTAACTGCTCAGGCTATGGACATTAGTTTTGAGGTTAGCAAGTTCTTACCTCTTCCGTGACTTTCTGGGGGCTCATGGAGGATGCCCTGCTGCTCCCAGATGATAACCCGGATCAAGCTCATTGTAATCCAAGTCTGAACGTCCGATGGCAGTCCACGTTTCGGGGGAAGCGGATCGGGATATTGTTGCGATCTCACCGGGACCTTCGAACGCTCGACGCGACTAGCATTACACGCCGTTTGGTGTTGTAGCGTCATCCCTTTCTTTTTTGGGAAAAGGATGATGACAGTACATTGTCATCCTTTTTGGCCTTAGCAAAACTCTGAAGGAGCCGAGAATGCACAACCCACATTGTTCTTTTCTGGTCTTCCGTTGGATATTTTACGAAAAAAACTCCTATCCTCTTCTCCAGAGCTCGACAGGGCTCACCGAGCCCTTGTGTGTGTGTGTGTGTGGGGGAGTGGAACCCAAGGCCATTATTATCTGCTTTCACAAGTATCAAACAATGGACTTAGTGATCCGGGCAGCTCGCAAGAAAAGTGGCCAGCTGAAGTACGAACATACGACGGTGTACATATACGAAGATTTCTGCTCTGAAGTGGTGGCCTAGCGCTGAATACAAGGAGGTCATACATCAGCTGTACACTCTCCAGCTCATGCCGTCTCTGCTGTACCCTGCACGGCTTTTCATTAGGGCAGAAGAATGAACCAGACGGCACATCACATCAGTAAAGGCAGCCGAGCAGTTATTGGCCGCTTACCAGCCCAGTACTACAAGGGGGGAGGACTGATTCAAGTCAAAGGTTTGCTGTCCAGTAAGGTGATCACATTTTTTCCCCCTCTTCTTTGCCTTTTACTGGATACGGAGGAGACAACTCTGTCTTGGTGCTATGAGTATTGGAAAAAGGGACAAGCAAGCTTCCGTGTGTGGAAGGGTGGCGGAAGCAGCCCGTGGTTTTTTTCTTCATTCTTTTCTTTTGTTTGTTTTCTTTTTTCCCTCAATATTTGAATTTTGCTCTATCCATCCATCCAGCCATCCGTCCATTTATCCTCCGCTTATCCGAGGTCGGGTCGCGGGGGCAATAGCTTTAGCAGGGAAGCCAGACTTCCCTCTCCCCAGCCACTTCATCCAGCACTTCCAGGGGGAGCCCGAAGCGTTCCCAGGCCAGCCGGGAGACGTAGTCTCTGCAGCGTGTCCTGGGTTGTCCCCGGGGTCTCCTCCGGGTGGCACATGTCCGGAACACCTCACCAAGGAGGTGTCCAAGAGGCATCCTAATCAGATGCCCAATCCACCTCATCTGGCTCCTCTCAATGTGGAAGAGCAGCGGCTCTCCTCTGAGTGTCATGGGTGTGTGTTATGGTTGTTGTCTTCCCTCTGTCTCGTACACACCTGCTCCTGAGAGCATCTTCCCCACCTGTGCCTCATTTACCCTAATTACCCCAAGCATTTAACCTCATGTCTCATTCTTTCTGGTCGCCAGTTCGTTTTACCTTGATGTCACATTCTAGCATTCCTTGTTTCCACATCACTGACTCACAGTAAGCCTAGACCCCGTTCTGATAATTGACCTTGCTTTTTTGCCTCACGTTTTTTGGATACTGTTGCTTTAGCGGATTGCCTGCCTGTGTACCGACCTCTGCCAGTTTATTAAACCTCTCCTTTTGAAACTGTCCATTTGAATTGTAGTCGTGCATTTTGGGTCCTGTCATTTGTTCCATTCATGACAGAACGAACTGAACATGGACCCAGCAGACTCAGACCCGGTGCGCAAAGCCCTTCAAGCGCAGGGTAAACACATCTCGAAGCAGGATGAGCAGCTTGCTGCCCTCAACCTTCATCTAGAGGGACTGTCAGAGCATCAGGACACTATGATGAGACAGGTGGCCTCACAGTTTGAAGTTCTAATGAATATGGTTCAGAAGAAGGAACCAGCTGGCACATCACCCGATGCCGCCACTGTACCACAGTATCCATGTGAAGCAGTCACCATGCCGCCACCTGCCACATTTTCTGTTGTCTGCCCACAGCTATCTCGACTGGAGAGGTTCTCTGGAGATTTTGGAAATATTAAGCCGTTCATCACTCAGTGCAAACTCCACTTTGAGCTGCAGGCAGGTGCCTTCCCCACCGAGCGGGCAAAGATCGCTTTTGTCATTTTCCACCTGACTGGTCGTGCGGTGGTGTTGGCTACTGCTGAATGGAGCCGCAATTCTGCCGCGTGTCATTCTTGGGCTTCTTTTGTAAAGACTATGGAGCAAGTTTTTTAGTATTCCACACCAAATCGTGAGGCAGCTCGCTCCCTTGTCATCTTACAACAAGGCAAGCGCAGGGTGTCAGATTACACGATTGAGTTTTGCATTCTAGCAGCTGAGAGTCAGTGGAATAACAGGGCACTACTCGATGCATTTTTTTCAAGGACTATCTCCTGCCGTCAAGGATCATTTGGTCCCACTAGACCTGCCGACCGACTTGGACATTCTCATCACTCTCGCCATAAAGTTCGACAAAAGGCTTTTGGATTGCTGGATGGAGATCAGCGAAGGACGCGTCACCGCGCACTTGGAGGATGAGCCTCGGTGACCAGCCAAACCAAGGCAGATCCCCAGTTTCCAGTCTGAATCCACTGGCTAGCGTCACCACGGATGAACCCATGCAACTGGGCAGGTTCCATCTCTTCCCTGAAGAACGTCAACGTCTGAGGGAAGGGCGGTGCTTCTACTGCGGGCAGTTGGGTCATTCCGTGAGCAACTGTCATGTCAAAGTTGCCGGTGCCAGTAACATGGGCACGGGAGCGGTGAGTCTAAATATCATTAAGGAAGACCCTACCCAGGTTCTTCCTTAAGTAACACTATGCACTCCTGATCAAGAGATTCATACATCTGTATTTATTGACTCTGGTTCTGACACAAATTTACTCAACTCCCTCCTCGTTAGACGTATGCACCTTAGAACCTTTCAAGTAAGACACCACCGCAGCGCTTATGCTGCAGATGGCAGTTTTATGGGCAAGATCACTCACCGCACCCAAACACTCACATTAACATTTCCTCATTCTCACTCGGAACGCACTTGTTTTCATGTTTTTGATGCTATGAATTATGACCTTATTTTAGGGAACCCTTGGTTGAAATTACATAACCCCCACATTGACTGGTCCTCCGGGCATGTTATGTCATGAGGCAGCAATTGCGCCCAGAACTGTTTCAAGCCTCCATGTAATGTTCAGGGTTATGTTTCATATGATATTCCACAGACTCCATCTGGGGATCCTGGCTTATCTCAAGTGCCCACCTGTTACCATGACATTAAATACGTTTTTTGCAAGTCCAAAGCCAAATCCCTTCCCATCACAAAGGTCATCAACCCTGTCACCATGAAGCTTAGGCTCCCAAGGTCGATGCGGGTCCACCCTGCATTTCACGTCGGCCTGCTCAAGCCCTCCCGGGAGTCCCCGCTGGTCCCGCCTTCCAGGCCCCCTCCTCCCACCCGTTTTGTGGACGGGGGCCCTGTCTTCACGGTGAGGCGGCTGTTGTCGTCTTGTCGGAGAGGGAGGGGGTTTCAATATCTGGTGGACTTGGAGGGCTATGGGCCTGAGGAACATTCATGGGTGTCGTCTGGGTTTATCGTTGATGACTCACTCATTCGGAACTTCCACGTTGCGCATCCTGGAGCTCCGGGGCCGTCTGGGGCCGGCCGTTAAGGGGGTGGTGGGGGGGCGGATACTGTCATGGGTGTGTGTTATGGTTGTTGTCTTCCCCCTGTCTCGTACACTCCTGCTCCTGAGAGCATCTTAACCACCTGTGCCTCGTTTACCCTAATTACCCCATGCATTTAACCTTGTGTCTCATTCTTTCTTGTCGCCAGTTCGTTGTACCTTGTTGTCACGTCCCAGCATTCCTTGTTTCCACGTCACCGACTCACAGTAAGGCTAGACCCTGTTCTGATAATTTATCTTGCCTTTTTGCCACACGTGTTTTGGATACTGTTGCCTTAGCGGATTGCCTGCCTGTGTACTGACCTCCATCCATCCATCCATTTTCTGAGCCGCTTCTCCTCACTAGGGTCGCGGGCGTGCTGGAGCCTATCCCAGCTATCATCGGGTACACCCTGAACTGGTTGCCAGCCAATCGCAGGGCATATACAAACAAACAACATTCAGACTCACATTCACACCTACGGGCAATTTAGAGTCCCCAATTAATGCATGTTTTTGGGATGTGGGAGGAAACCGGAGTGCCTGGAGAAAACCCACGCAGGCACGGGGAGAACATGCAAACTCCACACAGGCGGGACCGGGGATTGAACCCCGCTCCTCAGAACTGTGAGGCTGACGCTCTAACCAGTCGGCCACCGTGCCGCTGTGTACTGACCTCTGCCAGTTTATGAAACCTCTCCTTTTGAAACTGTCCATTTGAATTGGAGTCGTGCATTTTGGGTCCTGTCCTTTGTTCCATTCATGACACTGAGCCCCTCCCGCATGACCAAGCTTCTCACCCTATCTCTAAGGGAGAGTCCAGACACCCTGTGGAGGAAACTCATTTGGCCACTTGTATCCGGGATCTTGTTTTTTCGATCACGACCCACAGCTCGTGACCATATGTGAGGGTAGGAATGTAGCTTGACCGGTAAATTGAGAGCATCGCCTTTCGGCTTAGCTCCTTCTTCACCACAACGGACCCGATACAAAGTCCGCATCACTGCAGACGCTGCACCGATACGCCTGTCGATCTCCGGTTCCATTTTTCCCTTCCCACTTTCTGGGGGCTCAGGGAGGACGCCCTGCTGCTCCCAAATGATAACACAGATCGATTTACATAGTGATGAGGCTTTACGCATTAAAACGGGTGGGTTCAACCACTTGTATCACTCAGTTATGTGCAAGAGCCAGAGGTGCTAAGATTCTTATTCGAAATAATATTCCTTTTGAATCGGAGAGTGTCATAGATGACTCATCTGGTCGTTTTGTCATTGTGTCAGGGAGGCTGTGCAACACTCAAGTTGTTGTTGCTAGTCTGTGCGCCGAACTTAGATGACCAGTAGTTTATTTATAGATTTTTGTATTTCTATTCCCAATATCGAAAAATAGGCGGCATGGTGGCGACTGGTTAGAGCGTCAGCCTCACAATTTTGAGGACCGGGGTTCAATCCCCGGCCCCGCCTGTGTGGAGTTTGTATGTTCTCCCCGTGCCTGTGTGGGTTTTCTCCGGCCACTCCGGTTTCCTCCCACATCCCAAAAACATGCATGAATTGGAGACTCTAAATTACCCGTAGGTGTGAATGTGAGTGCGAATGGTTGTTTGTTTGTATGTGCCCTGCGATTGGCTGGCAACCAGTTTGGGGTGTTCCCCGCCTCCTGCCCAATGATAGCTGGGATAGGCTCCAGCATGCCCGCGACCCTAGTGAGGAGAAGCGGCTCAGAAAATGGATGGATGGATGGATATCGAAAAATATTATATTTTTATACTGGGTGATTTTAATTTAGTGTCTAATTTGGACAGATCCTCTACTAAAACATACGCCCTTACTAACTCTGTGGCGAAGGAGCTGGGGCTCTCTAACCCAGGAGATCTGAATACCCTGATTAATCTTTTCCCTTTTTCTCTCACGTTTACCGCTCGTACTCACGAATAGACTTTTAGACAATAGACTGACTTCAAATGTAAACTCAATTGAATACCACACCGTTGTGCTTTCGGACCATGCTCCTACTTCCTTGGACTTGAACTTTCACAATCACAGTCGCACTGTTAAACTGTGAAGATTCAACTCAGATCTACTTGCAAATGAAGATTAAGTATAAAGTTATATATTGAAATAAACAACACACCGGAGATGCCAAGAGGAACCCTATAGGAGGCCATTAAGGCATACCTTAGAGGGCATATAATTTCATATACTGCTGATTTTAGTAAAGCAACTGTATCCAGACAAATAGATTTGACACAAAAGATCTTGGGAGGTTGATGATAGCTATGAGAATAATCGACCCTTCACAAAAAGTGTTTACATCTTCAAACTGATTAAATCTTTTAACCACAAACGAAGCAGAATTGCTCAAATCTCGGCGGTGAGTTTTTTTTAATTTGGAGACAAGGCTGGCAAGCTCCTTGCCCAGCAAGTTTGGGCCACAGCCGCCTCTAGACTCATTTTGATTATCAAATCTCCCTCACAGACCCATCCATCCATCCATCCATTTTCAACACCGCTTATCCTGGTTAGGGTCGTGGGGCACTGGAGCTTATCCCAGCTGACTTTGGACGAAAGGCAGACTACACCCTGAACTGATCGCCAGTCAGTCGCAGGGCACATATAGACACGGACAACCATTCGCACTCACATTCATACCGTCACTGAGTGGGAACTGAACCCACGCTGCCTGCACCAAGGTCAGGCGAGTGTACCACTACACCATCAGTGACTCCCCTCACAGACCCTAGACTTATAAATGAAACATTTTCTTTTTGGACTTTTATACCGCTAACCCCTCCAAAACTAATGCAGACAGTACGTTAGACACTATTATATTCCCCAAAGTGGACCGAGAGTCAGTGGAAGATCTAGCCAAACCAGTCTCAGTAACAGAAGTCATGAGTGCGATTGCTGCTTTACAGAGTGGCAAATTGCCCGGTCCTGATGGTTTCACAATGAAATTCTATGAGGTTTGCCCCAAGGCTGTCCTCAGTGCAATATGTACAACAAGGCTTTGTCGTGAGGCCAGCTTTCCCCAACCCTGAGTAATGCCACAATTACTCTCCTTCAAGACAAGGACCCCCTATTGTTGGTAGCTTCAGACCTATTTTGCGCTTGGATGTGGATTCCAAAATTTTAGCCCAAATTTTATCCCTCCATCTCCAGCATTTTCTATCAGGGATTATATCAACAAATCAAATTTAATGTTGGGGCGACAGTCGTTTCACAATACCAGAAGACTTTTAAATATACTTAATATGCCCAGCTCTCCTGTATGTAGTAGTAGTTTCGGAAAAAAACCTTCGAAAGGGTGGAGCAGGACTTTCATTTTAAGGTAAGATGGATGTTAAGTTAAAGTTTTTTTTTTTGATAAATCCACTCTTTTTTACAAATTTTTGTCTTTTACATTTTCCAGTCAAAAATACATACGTAAACAACCTTATGTGCCTTACCTTATGTCATGATGTCACATCTCTGTCAGGTTAAGTATTTTCTACTGTGTATAAACAGTTTTGTTTGGTTACCTGCGAAATTAAGTCTTTCATTTTACAGTGTAACTA
Organism: Phyllopteryx taeniolatus; assembly: GCF_024500385.1. Lineage (NCBI taxonomy): Eukaryota > Metazoa > Chordata > Actinopteri > Syngnathiformes > Syngnathidae > Phyllopteryx > Phyllopteryx taeniolatus. The sequence continues at coordinate 777,887 of NW_026903184.1, forward strand.
TTCCAAAAGTGATGCTTTATTGCCTCACAATAGAATACAGTCAATAAAATACAATATTTCATGGATAAAATATAAAAACAGACACAATGTTAATTATTATAAGCATATAAATTGCTGACATGGTGTACACAAACAGCTACAATAATTTTGGTTCTGATTAAGGAATATTACAGAAATTTTGCTGAAAAATGTGGGTGGCTCTTAAATTGTAGAACTGGGATCTGTAGTTAGCAGGAGCTTGAATTAACGTGTTTCCCGTCCAGTGCTCCACAGTAGAGAGGAAAATTCCACCGCTCCTCGAACCTCAAAGCAATTTTCCTCCATCGCTCTGGTAAGCACAGGCATGAAAACCCATCCACGAGGCAGTCCCAAATTGCTGTTGCCACATCAGGAACAATCATGAAGACTGTGGAGACTCCAGCATGGAAACTGTTTGCGATGGTCCTGAATGAGTGGCAAAGTATCAGCAGCCTATAAAACGTAAAATTTACCAGTGATGTATTGAGGATGCTGTAGTAGTATACGTAGTAATGATAATAATGTCATGGCTAAAAACACTGCCACCTCATGGGACCATGACTGTATTGTCCATCCATCCATCCATTCTCTACCGCTTATCCGGGTCGGGTCGCGGGGGCAGTAGCTTCAGCAGGGACGCCCAGACTACCCTCTCCCCAGCCACTTCATCCAGCTCTTCCGGGGGGATCCCGAGGCGTTCCCAGGCCAGCCGAAGGATGTAGTCTCTCCAGCGCGTCCTGGGTCGTCCCCGGGGTCTCCTCCCGGTGGGACATGCCCGGAACACCTCACCAGGGAGGCGTCCGGGAGGCATCCGAATCAGATGCCCCAGCCACCTCATCTGGCTCCTCTCAATGCGGAGGAGTAGCAGCTCTACTCTGAGATCCTCCCGGATGACCGAGCTTCTCACCCTATCTCTAAGGGAGAGCCCGGACACCCTGCGGAGGAAACTCATTTCGACCGCTTGTATCCGGGATCTTGTTCTTTCGGTCACGACCCACAGCTCATGACCATAGGTGAGGGTAGGAACGAAGATCGACCGGTAAATTGAGAGCTTCGCCTTTCGGCTTAGCTCTTTCTTTACCACAACGGACCGATACAAAGTCCGCATCACTGCAGACGCTGCACCGATCCGCCTGTCGATCTCCCGTTCCATTCTTCCCTCACTCGTGAACAAGACCCCAAGATACTTGAATTCCTCCACTTGGGGCAGGATCTCATCCCCGACCTGGAGATGGTATGCCACCCTTTCCCGACTGAGGACCATGGTCTCAGATTTGGAGGTGCTGATTCTCATCCCAGCCGCTTCACACTCGGCTGCGTACTGCTCCAATGAGAGTTGGAGGTCACGGCTTGATGAAGCCAACAGAACCACATCATCTGCAAAAAGCAGAGATGCAATACTGAGGCCACCAAACCGGACCCCCTCTACGCCTCGGCTGCGCCTAGAAATTCTGTCCATAAAAGTTATGAACAGAATCGGCGACAAAGGGCAGCCTTGGCGGAGTCCAACCCTCACCGGGAACGAGTTCGACTTACCGCCGGATATGCGGACCAAACTCTGACTCCGGTCGTACAGGGACCGAACAGCCCGTATCAGGGGGTTCGGTACCCCATACTCCCGAAGCACTCTCCACAGGACTCCCCGAGGGACACGGTCGAACGCCTTCTCCAAGTCCACAAAACACATGTAGACTGGTTGGGCGAACTCCCATGCACCCTCGAGGACCCTGCCGAGGGTGTAGAGCTGGTCCACTGTTCCACGGCCAGGACGAAAACCACACTGCTCCTCCTGAATCTGAGATTCGACTTCCCGACGGACCCTCCTCTCCAGCACCCCTGAATAGACCTTACCAGGGAGGCTGAGCAGTCTGATCCCCCTGTAGTTGGAACACACCCTCCGGTCCCCCTTCTTAAAAAGGGGGACCACCACCCCAGTCTGCCAATCCAGAGGCACTGTCCCCGATGTCCACGCGATGTTGCAGAGGCGTGTCAACCAGGACAGCCCCACAACATCCAGAGCCTTTAGGAACTCCGGGCGAATCTCATCCACCCCCGGGGCCCTGCCACCGAGGAGCTTTTTAACTACCTCGGTGACCTCAAACCCAGAGATAGGAGAGCCCGCCTCAGAGAACCCACACTCTGCTTCCCCATGGGAAGGCGTGTCGGTGGAATTGAGGAGGTCTTCGAAGTATTCTCCCCACCGACTCACAACGTCCCGAGTCGAGGTCAGCAGCGCCCCATCCCCACTATACACAGTGTTGGTGGTGCACTGCTTTCCTCTCCTGAGACGTCGGATGGTGGACCAGAATTTCCTCGAAGCCGTCCGGAAGTCTTTCTCCATGGCCTCACCGAACTCCTCCCATGCCCGGGTTTTTGCTTCAGCGACCACCAGAGCTGCATTCCGCTTGGCCAGCCGGTACCCATCAGCTGCCTCAGGAGTCCCACAGGCCAAAAAGGCCCGATAGGACTCCTTCTTCAGCTTGACGGCATCCCTCACCGTTGGTGTCCACCAACGGGTTCGGGGATTCCCGCCACGACAGGCACCGACCACCTTACGGCCACAGCTCCGGTCGGCCGCCTCAGCAATGGAAGCGCGGAACATGGTCCACTCGGACTCGATGTCCCCCGCCTCCCCCGGAACATGAGCAAAGTTCTGTCGGAGGTGGGAGTTGAAACTCCTTCTGACAGGGGATTCTGCCAGACGTTCCCAGCAGACCCTCACAATACGTTTGGGCCTGCCACGTCGGACCGGCATCTTCCCCCACCATCGGAGCCAACTCACCACCAGGTGGTGATCAGTTGACAGCTCCGCCCCTCTCTTCACCTGAGTGTCCAAGACATGCGGCCGCAAGTACAATGACACGACCACAAAGTCGATCATCGAACTGCGACCTAGGGTGTCCTGGTGCCAAGTGCACGTGTGGACACCCTTATGCTTGAACATGGTGTTCGTTATGGACAATCCGTGACGAGCACAGAAGTCCAATAACAGAACACCGCTCGGGTTCTGATCGGGGGGGCCGTTCCTCCCAATCGCGCCCTTCCAGGTCTCACTGTCATTGCCCACGTGAGCATTGAAGTCCCCCAACAGAACAATGGAGTCCCCAGCGGGAGCGCTCTCCAGCACCCCCTCCAAGGACTCCAAAAAGGGTGGGTACTCTGAACTGCTGTTTGGTGCATAGGCACAAACAACAGTCAGGACCCGTCCCCCCACCCGAAGGCGGAGGGAGGCTACCCTCTCGTCCACCGGGGTGAACCCCAACGTACAGGCGCCGAGCCGGGGGGCAATAAGTATACCCACACCTGCTCGGCGCCTCTCACCATGGGCAACTCCAGAGTGGAAGAGAGTCCAACCCCTCTCGAGAGGACTGGTACCAGAGCCCCAGGTGTGTGTGGAGGCGAGTCCGACTATATCGAGTCGGAACTTCTCGACCTCACACACCAACTCGGGCTCCTTCCCTGCCAGAGAGGTGACATTCCACGTCCCTAGAGCCAGCTTCTGTAGCCGGGGATCGGATCGCCAAGGTCCCCGCCTTCGGCCACCGCCCAGCTCACACTGCACCCGACCCCTATGGCCCCTCCCACAGGTGGTGAGCCCATGGGAAGGGGGACCCACGTTACCCTTTCGGGCTGTGCCCGGCCGGACCCCATGGGTGCAGGCCCGGCCACCAGGCGCTCGCCTTCGAGCCCCACCACCAGGCCTGGCTCCAGCGGGGGGCCCCGGTGGCCCGCGTCCGGGCAAGGGAAAACGAAGTCCATTGTTTGTCGTCATCATTAGGGATCTTTGGATGGATGGATGGATGGATGGATACATCATGACCGTACATCATAACTATATTTAATACAGTACATCCAATATAAATACTTAAATGTGTTGCTCGTGGTTGTACTATTTTGATGTGGATATAGAGCTGGGTTTCAAACTAATAAACATTATATATTCCGGTAACCTGGTATAATGTTAAAGTTGTACACAGTACATAGATGTGTAGGACTGTTGATAGAGCAGATAATCGGACCGATCCGAACTCAATTCATGCCATTCAATCCATGCTTTTTTACAATTTGGCAGCATGATGTAGTTATTTAAACATAGTTTTTATTCATTTATTAGCGCAGTAGTAAACCTGCTGAGTGTGACTCTTCAATGTTTCACTCTTTGATATATTACAGCCATTTGTTAAAATCATTTAAGTAATTTTTTTTCCTCATTAATGTACACACAGCACCCTATATTGACAAAAAAAAACGTAATTGTTGAAATTTTTGCTGATTTATTAAAAAATAAAGACTTAAATATCACACAGCCATAAGTAGTCAGACTCTTTGCTGTGACACTCATATATTTAACTCGGGTGCTGTCCACTTCTTCTGATCATCCTTAAAATGGTTCTACACCTTCATTGGATTCCAGCTGTGTTTGATTATACTGATTGGACTTGATTAGGAAAGCTACACACCTGTCTATATAAGACCTTCCAGCTCACAGTACATGTCAGAGCAAATGAGAATCATGAGGCCAAAGGAACTGCCTGAAGAGCTCAGAGACAGAATTGTGGCAAGGCACAGATCTGGCCAAGGTTACAAAAACATTTCTGCTGCACTTAAGGTTCCTAAGAGCACAGTGGCCTCCATAATCCTGAAATGGAAGATGTTTGGGATGATCAGAACCATTCCTAGAGCTGGCCGTCCGGCCAAACTGAGCAAGTGGGGGAGAAGAGCCTTGGTGAGAGAGGTAAAGAAGAACCCAAAGATCACTGTGGCTGAGCTCCAGAGATGCAGTCGGGAGATGGGCAAAAGTTCTAGAAAGTCAACCATCACTGCAGCCCTCCACCAGTCGGGGCTTTACAGCAGAGTGGCCTGACGGAAGCCTCTCCTCAGTGCAAGACATGAAAACCCGCATGGAGTTTGCTAAAAAAAACACCTGAAGGACTCCAAGATGATGAGAAATAAGATAAGAAATTGTTGGCCTTAATTCTAAGTGGCATGTGTGGAGAAAACCAGGCACTGCTCATCACCTGTCCAATACAGTCCCAACAGTGATGCATGGTGGTGGCAGCATCACGCTGTGGGTGTGTTTTTCAGCTGCAGGGACAGGGAGACTGGTTGAAATCAAAGAAAAGATGAATGCGGCCAAGTACAAGGATATCCTGGACGAAAACCTTCTCCAGAGTGCTCAGAACCTCAGACTGGGCCGAAGGTTCACCTTCCAACAATACAATGACCCTAAGCACACTTGTGTGTATGTGTATGTATGTGTGTGTATATATATATATATATATATATATATATATATATATATATATATATATATATATATATATATATATATATATATATATAAACAAAAAACCATTGAAATCATGGCTAAACAATCATGGAAAGTTAACAAAATGTCTACGTGACAACACTCATCATACGTAATGAAACTTGTCTCGAATGCGAATCACCCGCCAAAACTTCATGTCAATTGCAAAATGTTTTAGTTTAGCATTTGTGTATGGATAGTAGTATAAACAATGACAACACATTTACATAAATGTGTTGTGTGTCCAGGAGACCAGGTGGAAAATAATTATGTAAACTGCATGAAATTCACGTTTTAAATCACAAAAGTAGTATTATTAGGATTTCCCTAAAGTGCATACAGCATAAAATCGTTTTTATATCTGAAGAAACTCTGGAATTGTTTTTTGGTTCTTATTTTTTTTTCTGAACAATGCAACAGGTACTGCACGGCTGGCTGCCTGTTTCTAAGAACCTTAGCCCCTGGCTGCACGCTGTAAAAAAGTTGGAGTTGGCTCAAAGTTTCATAAAACCGATTAAAATTAAAACTGCAAAAATAATTCCGATCCACCAAACTGGTGACAAACACAACTTCAAAAACTATAGGCCAGTGTCCCTTATGCCGCAATGTAAAAATTTGGAACAAACTGAATATGGCCCTACAATGTTCAAACATACACCATTTCAAAAATAAATAAATAAATACATTTTAGAGAATCAGAATCTGTCATATGTGTGTGTGTTCCGGGTTTTGTCTTCCCCCCCTGTTTCACACACACCTGCTCATGTGAGCATCTTCATCACCTGTGCCTCGTTCACCCTAATTACCCCTTGTATATAACCTCGTGTCTCATTTCCTCTCGTTGCCAATTCGTTGTACCTTGTCGTCGCGTTCCAGCATTCCTTGTTTCCACGTCATAGATTCACAGTAAGACCTGACCCTGTTCCGATTATCGACCTTGTCTCTTTGCCTCATGTTTTTGGATACTGTTGCCTCTCTTGGATTGCCTGCCTGTGTACCGACCTATGCCCGTCTATTAAACCTCTCTTTTTGGAAACTGTCAATTTGTTTTGGAGTCGTGCATTTTTGGGTCCTATCCTCTGTTCCGTTCATGACAGAACGAACTGGCCAGAACATGGACCCAGCAGACTCAGACCCGGTGCGCAAAGCCCTTCAAGCGCAGGGTCAACGCCTCGCGAAGCAGGATGAACAGATTGCCGCCCTCCACCTTCATCTAGAGGGACTGTCAAGGAATCAGGACAATATGATGAGACAGGTGGCCTCGCAGTTTGAACTTCTTTTGAATTTTTTTCAAGAGAAGGAACCAGTGGGCACCACACCCAGTACTGCCACGGTATTTCCGTGTGAAGTAGTCACCATGCAGCCACCTGCCACCTCCGCTGCTGTCTGCCCACAGCTCTCTCGACCGGAGAGGTTCTCTGGAGAATCTGGGAACATTAAGCCGTTCATCACGCAGTGCGAACTCCACTTTGAACTGCAGGGAGCCGCCTTCCCCACCGAGCGGGCAAAGATCGCATTCGTCATTTCCCACCTGACTGGTCGTGCGGAGGCGTGGGCTACTGCTGAATGGAGCCGCAATTCCGCCGCGTGTCATTCATGGGCTTTTTTCGTCAAGACTATGGAGCAAATTTTTCAATTTTCCACTCCTGATCGTGAGGCAGCTCGCTCCCTTGTCACCTTACAACAAGGCAAGCGCAGGGTGTCAGATTACGCGATTGAGTTTCGCATTCTAGCAGCTGAGACTCATTGGAATAATCGGGCGCTACTCGATGCCTTTTTTCAAGGACTATCCCCCGCCGTCAAGGATCATTTAGTCCCGCTAGACCTGCCACCCGACTTGGACACTCTCATCGCTCTCGCCCTCAAGATCGACAGAAGGCTTTTGGATCGCGAGCTGGATGGAGATCGGCGGAGGGATGCTTCACCGCGCACTTGGAGGACGAGCCTCGGTGACAAGCCAAACCAAGGCAGATTCCCTGCTGCCAGTCTCAATCCACTGGCTAGCGTCACCACGGATGAGCCCATGCAACGGGGCAGGTTCCGTCTCTCCTCTGAGGAACGTCAACGCCGGCTGAGGGAAGGGCGGTGCTTCTACTGCGGTCAGTTGGGTCATTCCGTGAGCAACTGTCACGTCAAAGTTGCCGGTGCCGGTAGCCAGGGCACGGGAGAGGTGAGTCTGAATTTCATTAAGGAAGACCCTACACGGGTTCTTCCTAAAGTGACACTATGCTCTCCTGATTTATCTCAAGTGCCCACCTGTTATCAGGATATTAAAGATGTTTTTTCCAAGTCCAAGGCCAAATCCCTTCCACCCCACAGACCTTATGACTGTGCTATTGACTTGCTGCCTGGAACCACACCCCCACGAGGGAGGTTGTTCTCTCTTTCAGGGCCGGAACACAAGGCCATGAAGGAATACGTAGAAGAATCACTGGCAGCCGGGATCATTCGCCCATCTTCATCCCCTGCGGGAGCAGGATTTTTCTTCGTGGACAAGAAAGACAAGACCCTGCGACCCTGTATCGATTACCGGGGTCTCAATGAGATCACGGTAAAAAACAGGTACCCTCTTCCTCTCATCTCCACCGCCTTTGAGTTCCTGGAGGGAGCCAAGATTTTCACAAAACTGGACTTAAGAAATGCATATCATCTAGTCAGGATAAGGGAGGGGGATGAATGGAAAACAGCATTTAACACACCAACGGGACATTATGAATATTTGGTAATGCCTTTTGGGCTTACTAACGCTCCAGCTGTTTTCCAGAACCTTGTCAACGATGTCCTGCGCGACATGTTGAATGTTTATGTTTTTGTTTATTTAGATGATATTCTGATATTCTCCCCGGATGAGGAGACTCACATTATTCATGTCCGCTCTGTTTTGCAGCAGTTACTGCAGAATCAACTCTATGTCAAGGCTGAGAAATGTGAGTTCCACCAGGCGTCCGTTTCTTTTCTGGGTTTCGTCCTGGCTTAAGGTAAAGTCAAGATGGACCCTTGCAAAGTCGATGCCGTTATTAATTGGCCTACTCCCACGTCACGCAAAGATGTACAAAGGTTCTTAGGGTTCGCAAACTTCTACAGGAAATTCATCAGGAATTTCAGTTCTATAGCCTCTCCTTTGCATGATCTTACCTCGCCACACAAACCTTTTGTATGGAACCCGCTTTGTCATGCAGCTTTTCAAAAACTTAAGTCGAGCTTTACCTCCGCTCCCATCCTTACTTTGCCAGATCTCAAACAGCAGTTTGTGGTAGAAGTCGATGCGTCTGATGCCGGAATAGGAGCAGTGCTCTCCCAGAAGTCTCTCAAGGATGAGAAGTTACATCCTTGTGCGTTTCTCTCCAAAAAATTGACCCCAGCTGAAAAAAATTATGACATTGGCGACCGTGAACTGTTGGCAGTCAAGGTGGCTTTGATGGAGTGGAGGCACTGGCTAGAGGGGGCACATACTCCGTTTTTAGTATGGACAGATCACAAGAACCTTGAATATATTAAAACTGCCAAAAGATTAAATGCGAGGCAGGCTAGATGGGCTCTTTTCTTCTCTAGATTTAATTTTACGTTATCATACCGACCGGGTTCTAAAAATGGTAAGCCAGATGCTTTGTCACGCATTTTCTCAGAGGAGAGTTCTTTGTCCGACCCTAAGACTATTTTGCCTAAGTCATGCTTCATTTCCGCTTTTGTTTGGGACATTGAGACTGCGGTTGAAGGGGCTCTGAAAGACACTCCTAGCCCTGAAGATTGCCCCGAGAACAGGCTTTATGTGGTTCCGACCTTAAGGGGAAAAGTCATCCACTGGGCTCACACGAACCGAACGGTATGTCACCCAGGCATTGCCAAGACGCTATCAGTGGTCGAACAGCGCTTTTGGTGGCCTAATGTTAGGAGGGATGTTAGCGATTACGTCAATGCTTGCCAGGTATGTGCTGCTAACAAGGCCTCTCATCAACGTCCTTCTGGGGAGTTGCGACCCCTGCCAATACCACAACGTCCTTGGTCAGACATTTCCGTAGACTTTGTTACAGGATTACCGGCCTCTAAAGGCAATACCACCATTCTTACAGTTGTTGACAGGTTCTCTAAGATGGCGCACTTCATTGCACTTCCAAAACTCCCCTCAGCTAAAGACACTGCCGAGCTAATGATTAATCAGGTTTTTAAGTTCCATGGTTTCCCCAAGAATGTGGTGTCTGATAGGGGTCCCCAATTCATTTCGCAATTTTGGAAGGAGTTTTGTAAACTCATAGGTGCTACCGTCAGTCTGTCATCCGGGTTTCATCCTGAAACCAACGGCCAAACCGAGAGGCTGAACCAGGACCTGGAGACGGGGCTCCGATGTCTCGCTTCACGGGAGCCGCGATCCTGGTCTCAGAAACTGGTTTGGGTCGAATTCTCCCACAATTCCCTCCCCTCTGCATCCACTGGTCTATCGCCTTTTCACGTTGTGCATGGTTACCAACCATCTCTGTTTCCTGCCATAGCCCCAGAATCCACAGTTCCAGCGGCATTAACCTTGGTGAGACGCTGTAGGAGGACCTGGGAGCGAGCCCGCCAGATGCTGCTGCGCCAGGGACGGTCCTACAAAGCCGCTGCTGACCGTCGGAGGACACCGGCCCCGAACTACAAAGTGGGTCAGCGAGTTTGGCTTTCGACCAAACATATTCCACTCCGGGTGGAGTCCAAGAAGCTCGCTCCCAGGTTCGTTGGGCCCTTCCCCATCACAAAAATAATCAACCCTGTCACCGTGAAGCTGAGGCTCCCAAGGTCCATGCGGGTCCACCCTACTTTTCACGTCAGCCTACTCAAGCCAGCCCGGGAGTCCCCTCTGGTCCCGCCTTCCAGGCCCCCTCCTCCCCCCCGGTTTGTGGATGGGGGCCCTGTCTTCTCTGTGAAGCGGCTGTTGTCATCTCGTCGGAGGGGCAGGGGGTTTCCATATCTGGTGGACTGGGAGGGCTATGGGCCTGAGGAGCGTTCCTGGGTACCGTCTGCGTTTATCGTGGATGATTCGCTCATTCGGGACTTCCACGTTGTGCATCCAGGGGCCCCAGGGCCGTCTGGGGCCGGCCGTTAAGGGGGTGGTACTGTCATATGTGTGTGTGTTCCGGGTTTTGTCTTCCCCCCCTGTTTCACACACACCTGCTCATGTGAGCATCTTCATCACCTGTGCCTCGTTCACCCTAATTACCCCTTGTATATAACCTCGTGTCTCATTTCCTCTCGTTGCCAGTTCGTTGTACCTTGTCGTCGCGTTCCAGCATTCCTTGTTTCCACGTCATAGATTCACAGTAAGACCTGACCCTGTTCCGATTATCGACCTTGTCTCTTTGCCTCATGTTTTTGGATACTGTTGCCTCTCTTGGATTGCCTGCCTGTGTACCGACCTATGCCCGTCTATTAAACCTCTCTTTTTGGAAACTGTCAATTTGTTTTGGAGTCGTGCATTTTTGGGTCCTATCCTCTGTTCCGTTCATGACAGAATCAGAATCAGAATCATCTTTACTTCCCAAGTATGTCCAAAAACACACAAGGAATTTGTCTCCGGTAGTTGGAGCCGCTCTAGTACAACAACAGACAGTCAATTGACAGAGAACACTTTTGAGACATAAAGACATTGACAAAAAACAGTCACTGAGCAATAAGGGGTTAATAGTTACATGGTAATGCCGGTACATTTATTTAATTATTTTTTTTGACAATTGTGCAAAAGATGCAGAGTCCTCTAGCACTTAGAGCAGTTTGAATACTAATATTGACTAATATTGCAATAGTCCGGTGAATGCAGCCCTATGGGGGGCACAAGTCAGTGCAAACTGTAGGCCGGTCCCAAGCCCGGATAAATGCAGAGGGTTGCGTCAGGAAGGGCATCCGGCTTAAAACCTTGCCAAACAAATATGAGCGTTCATCCAAAGAATTCCATACCGGATCGGTCGTGGCCCGGGTTAACAACGTCCGCCACCGGCGCCGTCAACCTGCAGGGCGCCGTTGGAAATTCACCTACTGTGGGTCGAAGTCAAAAAAGAAGAAAAAGAGGTGGAAAGCGGGTTCTTCGGCAGAAAGAGAAGAGGAAAACACAGAGCCTAGAACTGAATGTGGGGACTTTGAATGTTGGGACTATGACAGGAAAATCTCAGGAGTTGGTTGACATGATGATTAGGAGAAAGGTTGATATATTGTGTGTCCAGGAGACCAGGTGGAAAGGCAGTAAGGCTAGAAGTTTAGGGACAGGGTTTAAATTATTTTACCATGGTGTAGATGGGAAGAGAAATGGAGTCGGGGTTATTTTAAGAGAAGATTTTGCTGAGAATGTCTTGGAGGTGAAAAGAGTATCAGATCGAGTGATGAGGCTGAAACTTGAAATTGAGAGTGTTATGTGTAATGTGATGAGTGGCTATGCCCCACAGGTAGGATGTGACCTAGTGGTGAAAGAGAAATTCGGGAAGGAGCTAGACGAAGTAGTTCTGAGCATCCCAGACAGAGAGAGAGTCGTAATTGGTGCAGATTGTAATGGACATGTTGGTGAAGGTAATAGGGGTGATGAAGAAGTGATGGGTAAGTACGGCATCCAGGAAAGGAACTTGGAGGGACAGATGGTGGTAGACTTTGCAACAAGGATGCAAATGGCTGTAGTGAACACTTTTTTCCAGAAGAGGCACGAACATAGGGTGACCTACAAGAGCGGAGGTAGAAGCACACAGGTGGATTACATCTTGTGCAGACGATGTAATCTGAAGGAGGTTACCAACTGTAAGGTAGTGGTAGGGGAGAGTGTGGCTAGACAGCATAGGATGGTGGTGTGTAAGATGACTCTGGTGGTGGGGAGGAAAATTAGGAAGACAAAGGCAGAGAAGAGAACCATGTGGTGGAAGCTGAGACAGGACGAGTGTTGTGCAGCTTTTCGGGAAGAGGTGATACAGGCTCTCGGTGGACGGGAGGAGCTTCCAGAAGACTGGACCACTGCACCCAAGGTGATCAGAGAAGCAGGCAGGAGAGTACTTGGTGTATCTTCTGGCAGGAAAGGAGAGAAGGAAACTTGGTGGTGGAACCTCACAGTACAGGAAATCATACAAGGAAAAAGGTTAGCTAAGAAGAAGTGGGACACTGAGAGGACCGAGGAGAGGCGAAAGGAATACATTGAGATGCGACACAGGGCAAAGGTAGAGGTGGCAAAGGCAAAACAAGAGGCATATGATGACATGTATGGCAGGTTGGACACTAAAGAAGGAGAAAAGGATCTATACAGGCTGGGCAGACAGAGGGATAGAGATGGGAAGGATGTGCAGCAGGTTAGGGTGATTAAGGATAGAAATGGAAATATGTTGACTGGTGCCAGCAGTGTGCTAGGTAGATGGAAAGAATACTTCGAGGAGTTGATGAATGAGGAAAATGATAGAGAAGGGAGAGTAGAAGAGGCAAGTGTGGTGGACCAGGAAATGGCAATGATTAGTAAGAGGGAAGTTAGAAAGGCATTAAAGAGAATGAAAAATGGAAAGGCAGTTGGTCCTGATGACATTCCTGTGGAGGTATAGAAGCATCTAGGAGAGGTGGCTGTGGAGTTTTTGACCAGCTTGTTCAATAGAATTCTAGTGCGTGAGAAGATGCCTGAGGAATGGAGGAAAAGTGTACTGGTGCCCATTTTTAAGAACAAAGGTGATGTGCAGAGCTGTGGCAACTATAGAGGAATAAAGTTGATGAGCCACACAATGACGTTATGGGAAAGAGTAGTGGAGGCTAGACTCAGGACAGAAGTGAGTATTTGCGAGCAACAGTATGGTTTCATGCCTAGAAAGAGTACCACAGATGCATTATTTGCCTTGAGGATGTTGATGGAAAAGTACAGAGAAGGTCAGAAGGAGCTACATTGTGTCTTTGTAGATCTAGAGAAAGCCTATGACAGAGTACCCAGAGAGGAACTGTGGTACTGCATGCGGAAGTCTGGAGTGGCAGAGAAGTATGTTAGAATAATACAGGACATGTACGAGGGCAGCAGAACAGCGGTGAGGTGTGCTGTCGGTGTGACAGAAGAATTTAAGGTGGACGTGGGACTGCATCAGGGATCAGCCCTGAGCCCCTTCCTTTTTGCAGTGGTGATGGATAGGCTGACAGATGAGGTTAGACTGGAATCCCCGTGGACCATGATGTTTGCAGATGACATTGTGATCTGCAGTGAAAGCAGGGAGCAGCTGGAGGAACAGTTAGAAAGATGGAGGCATGCACTGGAAAGAAGAGGAATGAAGATTAGCCGAAGTAAAACAGAATATATGTGCATGAATGAGAGGGGTGGTGGGGGAAGAATGAGGCTACAGGGAGAAGAGATGGCAAGGGTAGAGGACTTTAAATACTTGGGGTCAACCGTCCAGAGCAATGGTGAGTGTGGTCAGGAAGTGAAGAAACGGGTCCAAGCAGGTTGGAACGGGTGGAGGAAGGTGTCAGGTGTGTTATGTGACAGAAGAGTCTCTGCTAGGATGAAGGGCAAAGTTTATAAAACAGTGGTGAGGCCAGCCATGATGTACGGATTAGAGACAGTGGCACTGAAGAGAAAACAGGAAGCAGAGCTGGAGGTGGCGGAAATGAAGATGTTGAGGTTCGCTCTCGGAGTGACCAGGTTGGATAAAATTAGAAATGAGCTCATCAGAGGGACAGCCAAGGTTCGATGTTTTGGAGACAAAGTTAGAGAGAGCAGACTTCAATGGTTTGGACACGTCCAGAGGAGAGAGTGAGTATATTGGTAGAAGGATGATGAGGATGGAGCTGCCAGGCAAGAGAGCTAGAGGAAGACCAAAGAGAAGGTTGATGGATGTCGTGAGGGAAGACATGATGGCAGTTGGTGTTCGAGAGGAGGATGCAGGAGATAGGCTCTCATGGAAAAGGATGACACGCTGTGGCGACCCCTAACGGGACAAGCTGAAAGGAAAAGAAGAAGACTGCAAGTAATTACCCCTTATCCCCTGGAGTGTTCTCTCGTAATTTATGGCATGTGCATGTGTCGAGGTAGTTTAAGGAGTCAAAAACAATAAATAAAAAGTAGGCTACTGATGTAGGAGTGAATGCTGATACTTAGGATAATGTGACTCAAGTAAAAGTAAAAAGTAGTCTTCCAAATAAGAGCTTGAAAAGTTGAGTATTCAGTGAAAAAAAGAAAAAACTACTGAATTAACTGGTGAGTAGCTTGCATTTAATTATTTTTTTAACACGTGTGTGAATATCATATAGATTCAAATATATCATACGACTTTATTAATTCAAATATTGTGCCATTTGATGGATTGTGCTATACAGTTTATCATACACCCTCATATTCATATACCGACTCAATCCTTTAGCCTGTCTATGGCATTTTGCTTAGTTTGACAGCAACAACTGTCATATGTGTGTGTGTTCCGGGTTTTGTCTTCCCCCCCTGTTTCGCACACACCTGCTCATGTGAGCATCTTCATCACCTGTGCCTCGTTCACCCTACTTTTCACGTCAGCCTACTCAAGCCAGCCCGGGAGTCCCCTCTGGTCCCGCCTTCCAGGCCCCCTCCTCCCCCCCGGTTTGTGGATGGGGGCCCTGTCTTCTCTGTGAAGCGGCTGTTGTCATCTCGTCGGAGGGGCAGGGGGTTTCAATATCTGGTGGACTGGGAGGGCTATGGGCCTGAGGAGCGTTCCTGGGTACCGTCTGCGTTTATCGTGGATGATTCGCTCATTCGGGACTTCCACGTTGCGCATCCAGGGGCCCCAGGGCCGTCTGGGGCCGGCCGTTAAGGGGGGGGGGTACTTTCATATGTGTGTGTGTTCCGGGTTTTGTCTTCCCCCCCTGTTTCGCACACACCTGCTCATGTGAGCATCTTCATCACCTGTGCCTCGTTCACCCTAATTACCCCTTGTATATAACCTCGTGTCTCATTTCCTCTCGTTGCCAGTTCGTTGTACCTTGTCGTCGCGTTCCAGCATTCCTTGTTTCCACGTCATAGATTCACAGTAAGACTTGACCCTGTTCCGATTATCGACCTTGTCTCTTTGCCTCATGTTTTTGGATACTGTTGCCTCTCTTGGATTGCCTGCCTGTGTACCGACCTATGCCCGTCTATTAAACCTCTCTTTTTGGAAACTGTCAATTTGTTTTGGAGTCGTGCATTTTTGGGTCCTATCCTCTGTTCCGTTCATGACAACAACCTCATCTTCTTTCGTAAGACAAAGCTGCTTGGTTGTTTTAAATACTCAACATGTAAAACTCTCTTGTTTTATGTTTCGTGTCGCAGTACACTTCAACTGAGAGTGGTAATAAAAATCCCAAAGCCTCTTTTTTTCTTTTTAAGTGAATAATTGTTTAGTATCTGTCAAACCACTTTGTTGTAATCACTGACATCATCATATCGTCATATCTAATTTTTTTGCGTATAAGTTATGCCATAAAATAACCCTAACATCAGTTTGTATCTTGAAAAACTAAGTCAGGTCATTCATCTCTCAAGGTATCAATGTAATGATAGTTTAAACCAAAAATATACCTAAAACTATGATGCCTAAATACTTTGATAATATTTCAAATGTTTACGAACATTGTTGTACCCTTAAAAAGATGGTAAATGATTTTAGAGCTGAGCATGCAAGTACACAACGTACACTAGCTTTACGTAGGTAAAAAACCTTGTGTCAACCGTCGAGACCTTCAAGTTCCTGGGAATTACAATCTCTCAGGACCTGAAGTGGGCGACTAACATCAACTCCGTCCTCAAAAAGGCCCAGCAGAGGATGTACTTCCTGCGGCTTCTGAGAAAGCACGGCCTGCCACCGGAGCTGCTGAGACAGTTCTACACAGCGGTAGTCGAATCAGTCCTGTGTTCTTCCATCGCAGTCTGGTTTGGTGCTGCTACAAAAAAGGACAAACTCCGACTGCAACGGACAATCAAAACTGCTGAAAGGATTGTCGGTACCCACCTACCCACCATTGAGGACTTGCACGCTGCCAGCTCTTCCAGCTCCTTCCCTCAGGTAGGCGCTACCGATCAATGCAAACTAGAACTAGTAGACACTCCAACAGCTTTTTCCCTCTTGCGATCAACTTCTTAAACACCTAACCTATAATTCCATTCAACAAGCTGGCAATTTTTTTGACTTGAGTTCGTTGTCACATTTCTGTGGGGCCAATTATGGATTACTCGTGCACTCACTGTAGTTGTCTCGCCATGCTGCACTATTTACATATACTGGCCACTCATGCCGGAGTAGCATCTGCTCCATTGCACACTGTTTGAGGAGTATCTGTAACATTTGCACAACCAACATTGTCCCAGATTATCGCACTACTCGTCACTTTAAACCGCATACACTCCTTGAAGTCTCAGCGCCCCTTGCACAATGGTCATTGCACCTGTCTATTGCAATATTAGTCATTCGAACTGCTCTAAGTGCTAGAGGACTCTGCATCTTTTTGCACAATTGTTTTTTGTCAATGTCTCTGTCTCCAAAGTGTTCTGTAAATTGACTGTCTGTTGTACTAGAGCGGCTCCAACTACCGGAGACAAATTCCTTGTGTGTTTTGGACATGGCAAATAAAGATGATTCTGATTCTGATTCTGAAAACAATTAACAATCGACTGTGCAGAAAATACCGTTGTTTTTAAAGTTGAGGTGGAAATATCTCTGAAAAACTTCAGTCGTGGATGTTAGTAAGTCAGCAGATGTGTAATTACTGATGATATGACGAATCTGTATTCTTGAAATGATTAACTAAACATTTGTTGTTAAATGGCAATAATGTAACAGATGTGTTGTTAAGACTCAGGAGATGCAGGTAACATGGAAGTCGTATTTTTTCAA
Source organism: Phyllopteryx taeniolatus (assembly GCF_024500385.1). Lineage (NCBI taxonomy): Eukaryota > Metazoa > Chordata > Actinopteri > Syngnathiformes > Syngnathidae > Phyllopteryx > Phyllopteryx taeniolatus. Next base: position 795,020 of record NW_026903184.1, read on the forward strand.
TTTAAAATTATAAAATACTGATTTTAGAAGTTCAGTGGTGAAAAACAATCCTGTCAAAACCCTTAAAACCTTGAATCATGGATGTTAGTAAATCAGCATATGTGTATAATTGCATTAATAAATACGATTATTCAACCACTCATTTGTTGCTTTACAATATGGGTTTAAAACTAAAGGTAAACTGTTAATTACTGATTGAGTTTTATTTTATTTATTTTTTATAGAAAACAGGAAAATTCAATTTGTAACATAATACAACTTTTTGATCATACTGTATAATCGTATCCCCGTTTTGAGAACATCTCTTACGCTTAGGTTAAGGCTAACTAGACTATTTATACGTACTGTATTAACCTACTAATTTTGAAACATGATATTGATGTTGATAATAAATAAAAAATCTAGTTAATGGCATAAGTAGCCTTAGCAGGTTTTTGAACTAGCTTGGAAATATATTGGCTGTAACGTATGCATGTAGGGGAAGGGTTGGAGACCTTGGAATTCCGGAAGCTTATGTATGAAAGTCTCATGATTTCTCTTTCATCCTAAGGGAGGGAGGGACGCACGCATGCACGCACACTCGCAACCATGCCCGCCCTCACACACCCGTTGTACATCACAGCCTCAGTGATGTACAGCCTCGTTCTAAAAAACCTAAGTCCAGACCGAACTCAATGGATCCCTTACCCTGAGTCAGGTGTGTGACTAGACCTTGTCTTGTTTGTCCGTTTATTGACCACCCAGGTGGCGTGGAAAAAAGGACGCTTCACACAGGCGTATAGTTAATCTTTAGTCTCCAGAGAATTTATATTTATGATTGTAAGAACAGAGAGGACAAGGATGAAAAGAATATCGTACTGGAGTAAAGGGAGCAGAATAATTGCTTCAGGATTAATGTATATGACATTGTGTAGCTATATACATTGAAAGTGACAAAAGAACATGAAAATAAATATGTCGAAATATTTTGTCAGCAGTGCTATAGGTTAAAGACTGCGCATGTGTAGACACGCCTTTGAGGCCGGTCGTGCAGAAAAATTAAGCTGATGTATTTTGCTATGCTTTATAAGAACATGGAATACAAGTATAAAAAGTCACTCAGTCATCACGCCTGTAAAATATCTGTTGACATATTGTTTTAGCCATATGACCACAGGTGAGTTTCAAACGAATTGATAGAATGTAATCATTATCATGAAATTTCGAGATACATATGCTATGGATTAGCCAGCAAGTGGGGTATTTTTCTAATTTAAGAATATGGTCTTTATCAGTTTTATATGAAGAGTACCATCACAACATGTTGATGTTAATGTTTTTCTTGGTGGTTGTTTTTTTTTTTTAACACTTTTAGTAAAGCGACAGCTTGATACTAACACAATCATACTGCGGGATCTAAAGAGGCTAAATTGTGTGCATACATTACCGTGGCAATATTTTGATGATAATATTCCACTGTAGTAATTAATTGGTCTGCAGAAACTCGTGATCGAATGTTACTAAAATCAAAATATGACTCTAGAAAAAAGTACAGAAATACTTACTTTTAGAAAGTAATCAGTCTATTACAATATAATGTATCATGTAACAGTAATTTAGAGACACTGACTGAATAATGTTGTCACTATATCGATTTGAGTTGAAAGCGATGTACTATGAACTTCATCTGTTTTGTTTAAATAATCTAAGATTTTACTGTAGTAAAGTGGTTTATATGCAGTAAATTGTGTAGGAAATATGCATAAACTGTCAAAAAGCCCCAACCCTAGTTAGTTGATGAACATGAAAAATGATTAAATATTGTAATATCTTTTAAAGTGAATGGAGTAAATGCTGCAGCAGTAAAGTAACTCACACTTCATTCGTCTGTTATGTTTAAATAATGTAGTACTGGACTGAAGTGAGCTGAAATTGCCTCAGGAGTAATGTATAAGTGATTGTGTACATTGTTAATTTAAATTTGTTAATGAATATGCGAATAACTATAATTAAATACTGTGACATTAGTGCGCATGCGCAGACACGCCTTCGAGGGCGGTCCTCTAGAAAAATTAAGCTGATGTATTTACTATGGTTTATAAGAACACAAAGTACAAGGCTGAAAAGTCACGCAGTTGTGCGCCTGTCGACATATTGGCCCGTTGTATGACCCTATGTGAGTTTCAAATGTATTGATAGATTGTAAACATTATAATGATATTTGAAATACATATGCTAGGAATTAACAAGCAATTAGGTTATTTTTCAAATTTAAGAATATGATCTTTACCATTTTTTTATGAAGAATACCATCACATGTTGATGTTAATGTTTTTCTTGGTTGTTGTTATTTTTTAACACTTTTAGTACAGCAACAACTTGATACGAGTACGATCATACTGTGAGAACTAAACAGGAGAATTTGTGTATATGCAATATCGTGGGAATATTACACTGATATCATCATGTAGCAGTTAATTGATCTGAAGAAACTTGTGATCGAATGTTACTAGTCAAACGATGACTCGAGACAAAGTACAGAAATACTTACTTTAAAAAATAATCAAGTATTTTCTATTGCAATATAATGTATTATGTAACGGTAATTCGTAGAATCTGACTGAATAATGTCAATATAAATCGATTTGAGTTAAAAACGACGGACTATAAACTTCATCTGTTTTGTTTAAATAATGTAAGATCGACCCGCATCGACCTTGGGAGCCAAAGCTTCACGGTGACAGGGTTGATGATCTTTGTGATGGGGAAGGGCCCAACGAACCTGGGAGCGAGCTTCCTGGACTCCACCCGGAGTGGAATATGTTTTGGTAGAGAGCCAATCTCGCTGACCCACTTTGTAGTTCGGGGCCAGTGTCCTCCTACGGTCAGCAGCGGTTTTGTAGGACCGTCCCTGGCGCAGCAGCATCTGGCGGGCTCGCTTCCAGGTCCTCCTGTAGCGTCTCACCAAGGTCAATGCCGCTGGAACTGTGGACTCTGGGGCTATGGCAGGAAATAGAGATGGTTGGTAACCATGCACAACATGAAAAGGCGATAGACCAATGGATGCAGAGGGGAGGGAATTGAGAGAGAATTCGACCCAAACCAGTTTCTGAGACCAGGATCGTGGCTCCTGTGAAGCGAGACATCGGAGCCCAGTCTCCAGGTCCTGGTTCAGCCTCTCAGTTTGTCCGTTGGTTTCAGGGTGAAACTCAGATGACAGACTAATGGTAGCACCTATGAGAATGCAAAACTCCTTCCAAAATTGCGAAATGAATTGGAGACCCCTATCAGATACCACATTCTTGGGGAAACCATGGAACTTGAATACCTGGTGTATCATTAACTCTGCAGTGTCTTTAGCTGAGGAGAGTTTCGGGAGTGCAATGAAGTGTGCCATCTTAGAGAACCTGTCCACGACTGTGAGAATGGTGGTATTTCCTTTCGAGGCCGGTAATCTCGTCACAAAGTCTATCGAGATGTCTGAACAAGGACGTTGTGGTATTGGCAGGGGTCACAACTCCCCGGAAAGACGTTTTACGAGAGGACTTGTTAGCATCACATACCTGGCAAGCATTGACATAATTGATAACATCCCTTCTAACATTGGGCCACCAAAAGCGTTGTTCGACCACAGATTGAGTCTTGGCCATGCCTGGGTGACATACAGTCCGGTTAGTGTCAGCCCAGTGGATGACTATTCCCCTTAAGGTCGGAACCACATAAAGCCTGTTTTCAGGGCAATTTTCAGGGCTAAGAGTGTTTTTCAGAGCCTCCTTTACCGCAGTCTCAATGTCCCGAACAAAAGCAGAAACGAAACATGACTTGGGCAAAATGGTTTTTGGGTCGGACAAAGAATTCTCTGCACAGTAAATGCGCGATAAAGCATCTGGCTCAGCATTTTTAGAACCATGTCGGTAGATAATGTGAAATTGAATCTAGTGAAGAACAGAGCCCACCTAGCCTGCCTCGTATTTAATCTCTTAGCAGACTTAGATATTCCAGGTTCTTGTGATCTGTCCATACTAAAAACGGAGTATGTGCCCCCTCTAGCCAGTGCCTCCACTCCATCAAAGTCACCTTGACTGCCAGCAGTTCACGGTCACCAATGCCATAATTTCTCTCGGCTGTGGTCAGTTTTTTGGAGAGATAAGCACAAGGATGTAATTTACCATCCTCGAAACGCATCAACTTCTACCATAAACTGCTGTTTGAGATCTGGCAAAGTGAGGATGGGAGTGGAGATAAAGCTCGATTTAAGTTTCTGAAAAGCTGCCTGAGAAAGCGGGTTCCATACAAAAGGTCTGTGTGGCGCCCGCTGGACGAGCGGCGCCGGAGCAAGGACGGGTGGCGGCCGCTGGACGAGCGCCGCCGGAACATGGTCGGATGGCGGCCACTGGACGAGCGCCGCCGGAGCAAGGATGGGTGGCGGCCGCTGGACGAGCGCCGCCGGAGCAAGGATGGGTGGCGGCCGCTGGACGGGCGCCGCCGGTGCGGGAGCCTGGCGCAGCTGCCGAGGAGCCGGAACGGGAGCCTGGCGCAGCTGCTGATTAGCCGGAACGGGAGCTGCAGACGCTTCCTCAGCCAGCCGCCATTGAGGTGTGGGAGTAGAGGGTACGGGAGTGGAAGAGTGCACAAGGTCTCGGGAAGGTGAACTAGGAAAAAAAGTTGGTACTGAACATGGCTTGGGGGCAGGTTTGACTAGACGTGACTTAATTGGAGCCGTGGAACAACGTGTGGGAACAGGTGAAAAATCAAGTGATTTGTGAACACGGGGGAAAAAACGAGGGGGCAAAATTTGACCTTTACTTGGGCGCCTCCGTTGGCAACCACGCGGCGGTCCCGGGTAGATGGCCAAACGGGTGCCCAAGAAAAGGTCCGAGGGAAAGGATTTGGACTCACTGGGGTTGGAAACGTGGAAACGTGACAAAAACTGACGAGGACGGGATAAACTAGGGAAGGAACCAGAAAAATCTAAATCTGTGTCAGAGTCAGAATCCGACAGGAGGTTAACTAAATCAGGGCCATCTTCACAATCAGAAAAATCTGAATCTAAAGAAACATGTGGATGTACAATAGTAGGGCATGGTGAATAACTAGGACAAGTGGGGGGACCCGAGGAAAAGGACAGAAAAGACTGAATGATAGGGCTTACTGGTGGAGGTTAGGTATGGATGGCAGGCTGAGGACGGTGGGAGGCAGTTTGGTGGCGTCCAGGGTGACCCCATGTTCTTCCCGCTGGGTCCTGTTCTGGTCGGTTCATTCTGTCATGAACATGGTTAGGGCGACGGCGAGGAACGCAAGGCAAGAACATGGTGGACCCAATTGCAGGGAAGCAGGGAGGCAAGGCAGGAGTGCGGGAATCTCAAAATAATAATATTTAATCACAATGATAAAACAACTGGTGACTATGACAAAAACAACTGGCGACTATGACAAAAACAACTGGCGACTATGACATGGCAAGACATGTGACAACGACAATGAACCGACGAGAACTGAAAGAAACCAGGGAACTAAATACAAACAAATTGACGAGACAACGAGGAACACCTGGACAAGACGAGTGGCTAGAGAGAGCTGATTGGTCAACACAAAGTAGACGAGAACAGGTGGACACAACAACCTAATGAGCACACGACAAACATGGAACACAGGAAAACATGGAACAAAACTAAACACAACCCAAACCAAAACACAGACCATGACACACGGTATTTGACACAATTTCTTACTTGTTCCCTTCCTCCATCATTTGTCCTGTCACATTCACCAACTGGCCACTTATTCATTTCTCTCAACCTGTCATGGGTGTGTGTGTTATGGTTGTTGTCTTTCCCCTGTCTCGTACACACGTGCTCCTGAGAGCATCTTCCCCACCTGTGCCTCATTTACCCTAATTACCCCATGCATTTAACCTTGTGTCTCATTCTTTCTGATCGCCAGCTCGTTGTACCTTGTTGTCACATTCCAGCATTCATTGGTTCCACGTCACCAACTCATAGTAAGCCTAGACCCTGTTCTGATTATAGACCTTTCCTTTTTGCCTCACGTTTTTTGGATCCTGTTGCCTTTGCGGATTGCCTGCCTGTGTACCGACCTCTGCCCGTTTATGAAACCTCTCTTTTTGAAACTGTTCATTTGAATTGGAGTCGTGCATTTTGGGTCCTGTCCTTTGTTCCATTCATGACAGAACGAACTGGCCATAACACTGACCCAGCAGACTCAGACCCGGTGCGTAAAGCCCTTCAAGCATAGGAAAAACGCATCTCGAAGCATGATGAGCAGCTTGCTGCCCTCCACCTTCATCTAATGGGACAGTCAGAGCATCAGGACACTGTGATGAGACAGGTGGCCTCACAGTTTGAAGTTCTAACGAATATGGTTCAGAAGAAGGAACCAGCTGGCACAGCACCCGATGCCGCCACTGTACCACCGTTTCCATGTGAAGCAGTCACCATGCTGCCACCTGCCACATCCGCTGCTGTCTGCCCACAGCTCTCTCGACCGGAGAGGTTCTCTGGAGATTCTGGGAATATTAAGCCGTTCATCACTCGGTACGAACTCCACTTTGAGCTGCAGGCAGCTGCCTTCCCCACGGAGCGGGCAAAGATTGCTTTTGTCATTTCTCACCTGACTGGTTGTGCAGTGGCGTGGGCTACTGCTGAATGGAGCCGCAAATCCACCGCGTGTCATTCTTGGGCATCTTTTGTAAAGAATATGGAGCAAGTTTTTCAGTATTCCACACCAGATCATGAGGCAGCCCGTTCCCTTGTCACCTTACAACAAGGCAAGCGCAGGGTGTCAGATTGAGTTTCGCATTCTAGCAGCTGAGAGTCAGTTGAATAACAGGGAGTACTCGATGCATTCTTTCAAGGACTATCCCCCGCCGTCAAGGATCATTTGATCCCACTAGACCTCCCGACGGTAGGATGCGTCACAGCGCACTTGGAGGATGAGCCTCGGTGACCAGCCAAACCAAGGCAGGTCCCCTGTTGCCAGTTTCAATCTACTGGCTAGCGTTCTACAGATTCCGTCTCTACCTTGAGGAACATCAACGCCGGCTGAGGGAAGGGCGGTGCTTCTGTATTTATTGACTCTGGTTCTGACGCAAATTTACTCACTTCACATCAACAGGTAAAGCTAATTGTGAAACACGGGGCCGACTCGTGACCATGCATTTCCTTAAGATGATTATACTTAAGTATTATAACCAAACTACATTTGTTTACAAATATGTATGTTTTTCTTTTTTTGTATGTTTTCAGTAATAATGGTTGAAAATAGTTAAATATTTATATAGTATATATATATATAGTGGTTGGTTTTGCTTTCACTGTCGTTTTTTGCATTAATTCTTGGGCAGAGCATGCTTACTGTTTTTTGATATAAGTTGAAATGTTAATGGAAAATATTCATGTCTTTTGACGTTTCTGAAGTGTCTTTATTCGATTAGTAACACTTATCACATGACAAATTTGAACGTTGTGTAACCAAATTAGTGTAAGGGGTGTAATTCCCCTCCTCTGCGACGACGGCACTCGAGTCCAACTGTCAGTTAGCAAAGCAAGAAACAGGAAGTAGTTGAGCGAGGAAGAGCCATTGATGATTTTTCGTCAAAATGTTGAGCAAAAAGCTATTCAGCTTGTGGCCACAATGTTATGCCAGCAACCGATTGTAATTACAAATAACTCATTATTTCTTTGGTTGATTAAGACTTAATACAAAAGGATATGCGTTAATCTCTGCATTCTATTGGGTCGACGTGGACCACGTGACCAAGGAACACGAGCATCTGGCAACATTATTTCAATATAAACGTTGAAAAACAACACAGTTGACATTCATTTCATAATTGTTGTTTGGCGTGTCCATATGTGACTCATCTGTGATTATCATGTCGATATGTGCCACCATAACTTTGGCTTGTAGGCTGGAGAATGAGGTCGTCTTTTCTGGCATTATGTTGGCATCGCTTCTCGGCCTTTTGGCTAAGATCAAGTGTAGTATCTGTTCTTATCAGTTTAATATCTGATACGTCCCCTATTCGGGGACCATATATTACATTGATTTTTGGAACTGGGAGATGGAATAGGGGCTTACTCTGTCCACTCAATGCATTGACCTGGTATTGCAGTACCTCCAGGAACGGTGCACCCCCACAACTTGGTCAAAATAAATATCAATTGAGCCATCAATCCAATGACTTGAACTATATTTAATGCAGTGAACAGAAGGTAAACAAGTGACTCTCAACTCTGGGCTCTGTCTGTTATTCTGACTTTCAGTATTGTATGGAGGCATATTAAGTTTGGACATGGAGCATAGGAGAAAAGTGACAAGGAATGTTAATTCCTTGTTCTCTGTAAACAATTACACAGAGCAGCCCAGTCTGGCTGGTGGACGTTGAAGGTAATATAGAGTTTCATGGTGTAACTGGTTTGGAAGGTAGACAAGGATGTTTATTGCAGTACAGATAAGGGTGTGGGGGTGTGATGCATGTAGGCTCCCAGCAGGGTGCATGTGGAGGCCACAAAGAACAGATGTCAAGGAAGACAATGACTGCGGAGAGCCACTATAAACATTAGATGGAAGACTGTGGGATGGCGTCTGGAGACGGCATCTGGAGCCAGCGGCAAATGGTCATCATTCTGCAGAGCAACGATGACGTCAGATGAGACCATGGACCAATCAGACGACAGCGATTCCATACTTCCTCTTTGAAACATTGTATTAGTGGGGGGCAAGAACAGAGAGCTTTGTTCAGTCTGCGCTGTCTTGGCTGAGGTTAGAATAAGCATAGCTGCTGACCCAGAGCTCTGTAAAATGTATAGACTCCTCTGTCAGGAATAAATTGGTTGACTTGTAACGCGTTATAATTGTAGTTCTTCCACGAAAACGAACACGCATGGAACCTCGAAAGTAATAGGTAATTATAAAATACATGGTTCCTTCAAATGGTGACCCCGACGTGATCCTGGAAGGGCATTAGATAAAAGAGAGGTCAACAGAGGAGTTGACAGGGATTCAATTGGACTGCAATCTCCCCGGTGCACCGACAGAAAAAGGTGAGCGGAAACCTGTTTGATTAAATCACGAATTCTGCACATTGGAAATTGTGAAATTTGGGAGACTTGTGTTACAGTTGTTTCATTGTCAATAGTTATTAGGATGTTGTGTTGTTATTGTTGTATTAATCGGAAGTCAGGGTAACAGAGGACCTCCTTGGTTTAGTAGCAGGCTAACAAATGGATGCTGATGACAAGGAGAAGCTGTGGCTTGGGCCGACGAGAGGCCCGAGGAGACTGGTCTTAACTACAGGAAAGTTCATGTGGTTAGTGGTTGAGGAAGCACACACCCCGACACATAAGAGTTATGTGTCAATGCTGTACAAGCTGCGCTTTTGGTGGCACCCTTTTCTTCTGTGTAAGGTAAAAGATTTTTGTGTTTTTTGTGATATATGTCAAGATTTCAGTGTTGGCCCTACAACGAAGAGGGAATTGCAACACACTGAGATGGGCCGATGCCCGAATGATGTGGTGGTAATGGACCGAACTGCCAATGGTGGTCCCAGTCCAAGGCAAGGTACTTATTAATGATTGTCAACACTTTTTCTGGATGGCCCAAAGCCTATCCTTGTGCAAAAGAAAACGCGGCGTCTGTCGTCAAAGCGCCGGTTAACCATTATATCCCGACGCATGAGTTTCCACGAGTAATCAGATCAGACAAGTGGTTCTACTTGTCCCAAACATGTCCTGCACAGGCCTCTATTGTAAAAAAAACGTGGACTTAGTGTGAATGGTATAAATATTCTGTGCGATACGTTATATATATTGTGTACACAATATAAAGTAAACCTGAGAACTTTGATGAATAAAATTGTATGACTACATATGTAAATAGTTATAAAGCGCTTCAAAGGGTACCCATTATATTTATTAACTAAATAAATAAGGTATACATATTGTATGTATAAATAGGTATGCATATGATATTCTGGAAGATAAATTAGGTGTGTGCCCGGCGGATGTGATCAAGCCAGAGTGGCATTGTGACTTTCTACTTCCGGGTCAGCAGAGCGGACCAGAGCGGCTCTATGTGCCTGGGATAAAAGCCTGAAAACAGTACCGGTTGTTTTTTCTTCATAGTTTGAATAAATGATGTCCGAGTTGCTATCTGAGATGATGAATGGGATTTGATATGTATTGCTTAGAGAGGCCGACTGGTTAGAGCGTCAGCCTCACAGTTCTGAGGACTGGGGTTCAATCCCCGGCCCCGCCTTTGTGGAGTTTGCATGTTCTTCCTGTGCCTGCGTGGTCTTTCTCCGGGTACTCCAGTTTCCTCCCACATCCCCAAAAAAAACATGCATGGTAGATTAATTGGTGACTCTAAATTGCCCGTAGGTGTGAAAGTGAGTGCGAATGAATGGTTGTTTGTTTGTATGTGCCCTGCGATTGGCTGGCAACCAGTTCAGGGTGTACCCCACCTCCTGCCCGATGACAGCTGGGATAGGCTCCAGCACGCCCGCGACCCTCGTGAGGAGAAGCGGCTCAGAAAATGGATGGATGCTTCGAGAGCACTTGAAGTGATAGAGGATTGTGAGAAGCACTTTAGCGCATATGATGGCTTTCGTCTTGTTTGTGCCTAGAAGAGGACCTTTGACATAGGTTGCAAAGTAATGAAAGATATGTTAACTTGTGTGTCAGAGGGAGTCATTTTTTGTGTTTTGGAAGACTGTAATTGGGAATATACTGGGAGTCTGTAATTTTTTTAAGTAGATATACATAGAAGTTCCTGTTTGTGGCAAACCGGATTAAGAAAATTACGCGAGGTACGCCAGTCAACTAAAGACATCCTTACAATATTTAGTTGATACAGTATAGTGACTATTAATACAGCATAGCGAATGCAACTCTTTTCATTCACAGAAGTGAAGGATATGCCAGAGGTGTCAAGTTGAGTTGCTACTTATGCTACATACGTCATGAGACTGTGCCTAATTTGCATCATGTACAAGGGAAATGTGTGGAGTACATGTTTTTGAGAATGGCTAATATGGTATGAGGATTAATCTGTTTGATTGTCTCCCTAGATTCAGCACTAGAGCAGGGAGGACAAAGAGGATTTTTCCATCTGTCTGGCAAGTACATTTTGAGGAGGTTTATTTATTTGCATTCTGTCTCCTAAATCAGGTTGATTACAACAATTTGTGGACAAGCGGAGAGCTACGTTTTGAGCAAAAGGGACAATTTTATCAGGGTTCGTATTCTTAGATTTCTAAAAATAAGATAACATTGTTGCTACAGTTATTGGGGACTGGTTCATTACAGCGGTTGGGGAGGCTTAGTCAAGGCGTTGATCATGTGGGTCATAAAGTGATAATACACTAAAGGGTAATAGTAAAGCACAAAATATAGATTAATAATTGCTAGTTAGGCTTCTTGAAGAAATAGCTGACGGAATAATCTGGGAAATACTGCTGTGCCCCAGAGCCCTAAAATCGCTGGGAATTTGCACTAAAGTGTTTATGACAGGACACAGGCATCCCAGCTAGGGGGCCAGCTTTACGACTGGTGCGTGTGCGAGGTTTACGATAGGCAGAGCTTACGCCTGAGCGTAAGGGACGGGGGTCAGGAAGGTTGCAAATCAGGGACAACTATAAAATAGAGGACAAGAACAAAGGTTAGTTAGGCTTAAAAATCTTCCACTAACTTAGTTGAACAAGCTAGAAAGTAAGCGGATATAAGCCAAACTTAGAAGCTATGACAGAAACGCCGTTTACTGAACAGGTGACTATGGGAGGCACGGTAGTGTTAGCGTGAACTTATTGACAATTGAAAACCCAGTGTGTCCCCTCTCATATTCTGTTACAGCCAACAATATGATGAAAAGTCTGTTTCAGTGGGGGACAAAGTGGACACAACTAGAAGCCATCAAGGATGCTGTGTGGCTGAGGTCGGAGTCGGTCGGTGCTCAGTGGCTCGTCGGAAAATGATGGGGAAACACTTGAGGTAATTTGGTAATTGGTGTTAAGCAGGTCACCTGCCCTTGAACAGCAATAAATGGTAAAGGCTATGCAGTACATATATTTAGGAGTTTTCAGTATAAGGATGGTTAAATTTTACTTAGAGTCAGACGTCTCCCTAGTTAGTGGGGTTGGCAGAGTCACTAGATAGGATTGTGGGAGAAATTATGGCAAGAAATATTTTTGCCATTATGGGAGTATGAGATCATGCAGTCCTCAGATAGGATTCGACTTCAAAATTTGTATTAAACGTCGGTAGGGGTTGGAAGAGAGAGGTCAGAAAAGAGCAAACCTCCTCCTTGATTTCACCTACCATTGGTTAATGAGTCTGTTAGTAGTTTGTTAGAAAATGCCTCACTAAGCATCCTACGCCGCACATGTAAATATCGATGAACCAAGACCATCTACTGTACCTCTATTGCTGGCTGATGAGGAGAACTAAAATACAGAAGTTGTCGAGTTATGTAGAGGTGTGGTATTTGGGCCTTTATGGGGTCAACCCTCCTGACTTTGTGCTGGGGTAATAAAAATTGGGATACAAAGGGGGCCATTGCCAAGGCCATGGGGAGATTTACAATAGGATCGTTTAATTAATGCAATGGATAGAAGCCTGGTCTGTAGTGGTAAAGGGTGACTTGATTTAAGAATTTGGCAGATGTAATATTGGGAATTAGGAGACATAGGCAAACAGTTAGTTATGGAATATTAGCGAAAGCAATGAAGGACACCTGCAGACTTGTAAAGGTACCTGGGGAGAATTAACATGTGGTTGGTGGAGCGACATCTCGCCAAGCCACTTCTTTTACACCAGGATAGTGATGAAAATGAATTATTATTAGCCTGAGCTATTTTTAAATCGTCACTCGCTTTTACTACAATATCGCTTTACTGAGGAGGAAGACCTAGTGTAGTGATGGTAATATTTATTTCAAACCTATCAACCTTCAAATGCAATCTGCGTGGTTGCAGGAGTTGGGTGTTTAGGTGTTATGGTTCAACCAATAAGTGTGCTGTGTTCAGTTTTGTCTGTGTGGTGTATGTGAGAGGACATTCACTCCTGGGTCCCGGTTAATGTTATTGTCTGTGAAGTCTCACTTGTCATGTCATGTTAATTGTTTATGTTTTGTGTTTAATGTTTGTGTCATCTTAATTAAAAGCAGAAATAGAGCACTACTGAGCTGGCTGACAGAAGTAACGAAGGATGTGATCACGTGCAAGAGACTATAGACCTTTAGTTACCAAGGACAGTGTGACGGACGAGAGAATACGGTCTATAGACTGTTGAATGACTGATTTGTTGAAATAACATTATTTTACAGGACGCCCAGGAGGATGGAGCTTGATATGGTTGTTGTATTGCAGGATGTTGGTGTGCTGACTTAACGCTGATTTTTATGTGATTCTTGGTTTATTGACATAAACACTTTTGTGAGACAATTGTTAACAATTGGTTGGGGAATAATATCAATGTTGGGTGACAATTGCCAACTTGTCCCTTCTCTGGAGTATGTATACAGGAATTATCTAGTCCACCCCTTTGGCAGGAGTATCTTTTGCAGAGTTGTGATTAATTTATATAAGGGTTTGTTTGCAGGTCTTGTCAGGGGCCTCTGCGACGGGGAAGTCGACCTGCTTGATTGTGTATGGTGTTGTGTATGGATACTGTGTTTTGGTGTTAAATTGATCATTTAACATCGGGGGGAAGTATATACATCCTGTATGTCTGGCCGAAGAAGGTCATAAGCATGACTCTGGTGATCTCCCTGATTATAGTTACAGGAATCTATTTTGGAATGCCTTCAAAACAAGAAGAAAGAGTGGTCAAGAGGGCCGTGAAGCCAACAGGGGTCCTAGAATTAAACTACACATTGGGGGAAATGATGCTGGAAGCAGGTAAATTTTACTGCTGCTACTAAATTTTAGTCGACTTAGGCCTACCAGCTGAGGACTAATGGAGGGTGAGTGCCAGCACTGGGATCAGGTGTATCCTCTGACAAAGGTGAAAGGTGCTCCCCTCTATGATGTCGATATGGCCCCGTCCCTACCTTGCATCTTTCAAAATAAGAGTAAGATAACTTTAGGCCCCAATAACAAACTTTCCCGATCAATTAGCCACCCGGATCCACAGTTTTGTAAATTCACACTCTTTGTTTATTATGATGCGGCCCGATTGAGTAAGAAAAGGTCTGATTTGTGGTGTTCTGTTGTGGGACTTGCTACAGAGTGGATGGACAGGCACTTGTGCATTGTTTTCTATGATAAACCCCACTGTGATCAAGCCTCTCTCTCAGCAGGAGATCGACCATATGGCGGATTTCACCTGGGAGCGTGACGGGTGTGGGGGGTGTTTTATTCATTTTCCCAGGAGTCTTGTCCTCAGATTTGCTCTCAAGGCCTTTGAAGGGAAGGACCCCCACGGCCATGATCTGCAGCTGCCGCTGAAAGAGGATGTGGAGACAATGAGCGCACTCACTGCCTTGATCGATGCCTTTGTATCCCTTTCTTAAGTTTTTTTTGCATTTGCTGTGTTTAGATTAGGTTTTATTGAGTATTGTAGTGAAATAGGCTGCAGGTATAGGGGTTGTTGATCTCTGATTATCAGAAGATCAACTTGGGGGATTGAAGGTAATGGTGTAACTGGTTTGGAAGGTAGACAAGGATGTTTATTGCAGTACAGATAAGGGTGTGGGGGTGTGATGCATGAAGGCTCCCAGCAGGGTGCATGTGGAGGCCACAAAGAAAAGATGTCAAGGAAGACAATGACTGCGGGGAGCCACTATAAACATGAGATGCAAGACTGAGGGACAGCGTCTGGAGACGGCATCTGGAGCCAGTGGCAAATGGTCAGCATTCTGCAGAGCAACAATGACGTCAGATGAGACCATGGACCAATCAGACAACAGCGATTCCATACTTCCTCTTTGAAACATTGTATTAGTGGGGGGCAAGAACAGAGAGCTTTGTTCAGTCTGCGCTGTCTTGGCTGAGGCTAGGATAAGCGTAGCTGCTGACCCAGAGCTCTGTAAATGTATAGACTCCTCTGTCAGGAATAAATTGGTTGACTTGTAACGCGATATATTTGTAGTTCTTCCACGAAAACGAACATGCATAGAACCTCGAAAGTAATAGGTAATTATAAAATACACTCGGGGGAGGCCTCCCCTGAAAGCTGGATTCCCAATAATCGTGCGTGCCACGTTTCAGCCCATTATCTTGAGATTAGGCACCCAAAAGTCCTGCCAAAATCACATAGGTCATCATGTTACAATTTAATCATTCAACGCATACTACTGGAGCGAAACTGAGGGCTATGTCGCTGAGGCTTGGGAGAGGCCTCCCCTGAAAGGTGGATTCACAACGATCGAGTTTCGCCCCAGTAGTAGGCCTTCATGCCGTTCTTGTACCATGACGACCTCGATAACTTTAGCACGACTTTAGGTCGCTTAATTTCAGGCTAGCGGGCTAGGAATTCACACAGACAATCCTTGTGAATCCTGCTTTCAGATGAGGTCTCTTCCAAGCCTCTCGGATGTCGTGCGGCCGAAAGGCGAGCGTCAAAGCATTCCGTTTTGCTCCAGTAGTAGGCCTTTATTGACTAAATTGTAACATGACGACCAATGTGATTTCGGCAGAACCTTTGAACCCTTAATTTTGAGCTAGTCGGCTGATGTTCGACACACTCGATCGTTGTGAATCCACCTGCAGGGGAGGTCTCTCCCAAGTCTCTGGACAGTTGTGGGGCCGAGCGGCGACCGTCAAAGCCCTCAGTTTCACTCCAGTAGTAGGCCTGTATTGACTAAATTGTAACATGACGACCTATGTGATTTCGGCAGAACCTTTGAACCCTTAAGTTTGAGCTAGTGTGCTGACGTTCGACACACTCGATCGTTGTAAATCCACCTTTCAGATGAGGTCTCTTCCAAGCCTCTCGGACTTCGTGCGTCCGAGCAGCGACTGTCAAAGCATTCAGTTTCGCTCCAGGAGTAGGCCTTTATTGACTAAATTGTAACATGACGACCTATGTGATTTCGGCAGAACTTTTCAACCCTTAAGTTTGAGCAACTGGGCTGACGTTCGACACACTCGATCGTTGAATCCACCTTTCAGATGAGGTCTCTTCCAAGCCTCTCGGAGGTCGTGCGGCCGAAACACGAGCGTCGAAGCATTCCGTTTTCGCTCCAGTAGTAGGCCTTTATTGACTAAATTGTAACATGACGACCTATGTGATTTTGGCAGAACTTTTGAACCCTCAAGTTTGAGCTAGTGGGCTGACGTTCGACACACTCGATCGTTGTGAATCCAACTTTCAGATGAGGTCTCTTCCAAGCCTCTCGGACTTCGTGCGGCCGAGCGGCGACCGTAATTACATTCAGTTTCGCTCCAGGAGTAGGCCTTTATTGACTAAATTGTAACATGACGACCTATGTGATTTCGGCAGAACTTTTGAACCCTTAAGTTTGAGCTAGTGGGCTGACGTTCGACACACTCAATCGTTGTGAATCCACCTTTCAGATGAGGTCTCTTCCAAGCCTCTCGGATGTCATGCGGCCGAAACACGAGCGTCGAAGCATTCCGTTTCGCTCCAGTAGTAGGCCTTTATTGACTAAATTGTAACATGACGACCTATGTGACTTCGGCAGAACTTTTGAACACTTCAGTTTGAGCTAGTAGGCTGACATTCGACACACTCGATCGTTGTAAATCCACCTTTCAGATGAGGTCTCTTCCAAGCCTCTCGGAGGTCGTGCGGCCGAAACACGAGCGTCGAAGAATTCCGTTTCGCTCCAGTAGTAGGCCTTTATTGACTAAATTGTAACATGACGACCTATGTGATTTCGGCAGAACTTTTGAACCCTCAAATTTGAGCTAGTGGGCTGACGTTCGAAACACTCGATCGTTGTGAATCCACCTTTCAGATGAGGTCTCTTCCAAGCCTCTCGGATGTCATGCGGCCGAAACACGAGCGTCGAAGCATTCCGTTTCGCTCCAGGAGTAGGCCTTTATTGACTAAATTGTAACATGACGACCTATGTGATTTCGGCAGAACTTTTCAACCCTTAAGTTTAAGCAACGGGGCTGACGTTCGACACACTCGATCGTTGTGAATCCACCTTTCAGATGAGGTCTCTTCCAAGCCTCTCGGAGGTCGTGCGGCCGAAACACGAGCGTCGAAGCATTCCGTTTCGCTCCAGTAGTAGGCCTTTATTGACTAAATTGTAACATGACGACCTGTGTGATTTCGGCAGAACTTTTGAACCCTCAAGTTTGAGCTAGTGGGCTGACGTTCGACACACTCGATCGTTGTGAATCCACTTTTCAGATGAGGTCTCTTCCAAGCCTCTCGGAGGTCGTGCGGCCGAAACACGAGCGTCGAAGCATTCCGTTTCGCTCCAGTAGTAGGCCTTTATTGACTAAATTGTAAAATGACGACCGATGTGATTTCGGTAGAACTTTTGAACCCTTAATTTTGAGCTAGTGGGCTGACGTTCGACACACTCGATCGTTGTGAATCCACCTTTCCGATGAGGTCTCTTCCAAGCCTCTCGGAGGTCGTGCGGCAAAAAACACGAGCGTCGAAGCATTCCGTTTCGCTCCAGTAGTAGGCCTTTATTGACTAAATTGTAACATGACGACCGATGTGATTTCGGCAGAACGTTTGAACCCTTAAGTTTGAGCTAGTGGGCTGATGTTCGACACACTCGATCGTTGTGAATCCACCTTTCCGATAAGGTCTCTTCCAAGCCTCTCGGACTTCGTGCGGCCGAGAGGCGACCGTCAAAGCATTCGCTTTCGCTCCAGTAGTAGGACTTTATTGACTAAATTGTAACATGACGACCTATGTGATTTCGGCAGAACTTTTGAACACTTAAGATTGAGCTAGTAGGCTGACATTCGACACACTCGATCGTTGTGAATCCATCTTTCAGATGAGGTCTCTTCCAAGCCTCTCGGACTTCGTGCGGCTGAGCGGCGACCGTAATTGCATTCAGTTTCGCTCCAGGAATAGGCCTTTATTGACTAAATTGTAACATGACGACCTATGTGATTTCGGCAGAACCTTTGAACTCTTAAGTTTGAGCTAGTGGGCTGACGTTCGACACACTCGATCGTTGTGAATCCACCTTTCAGATGAGGTCTCTTCCAAGCCTCTCGGAGGTCGTGCGGCCGAAACACGAGCGTCGAAGCATTCCGTTTCGCTCCAGTAGTAGGCCTTTATTGACTAAATTGTAACATGACGACCTATGTGATTTCGGCAGAACTTTTGAACCCTCAAGTTTGAGCTAGTTGGCTGACATTCGACACACTCGATCGTTGTGAATACTACTTTCAGATGAGGTCTCTTCCAAGCCTCTCGGACTTCGTGCGGCCGAGCGGCGACCGTCAAAGCATTCGCTTTCGCTCCAGTAGTAGGACTTTATTGACTAAATTGTAACATGACGACCTATGTGACCGTCAAAGCATTCAGTTTCGCTCCAGGAGTAGGCCTTTATTGACTAAATTGTTACATGACGACCAATGTGATTTGAGCTAGTAGATTGACATTTGACACACTCGATCGTTGTGAATCCACATTTCAGATGAGGTCTCTTCCAAGCCTCTCGGACTTCATGGGGCCGAGCGGCGACCTTCAAAGCGTTCCGTTTCGCTCCAGGAGTAGGCCTTTATTGACTAAATTGTAACATGACAACCAATGTGATTTCGGCAGAACTTTTGAACCCTTAAGTTTTAGCTAGTGGGCTGATGTTCGACACACTCGATCGTTGTGAAACCACCTTTCAGATGAGGTCTCTTCCAAGCCTCTCGGAGGTCTTGCGGCCGAAACACGAGCGTCGAAGCATTCCGTTTCGCTCCAGTAGTAGGCCTTTATTGACTAAACTGTAACATGACGACCTATGTGACTTCGGCAGAACTTTTGAACACTTAAGTTTGAGCTAGTAGGCTGACATTCGACACACTCGATCGTTGTGAATCCACCTTTCCGATGAGGTCTCTTCCATGCCTCTCGGAGGTCGTGCGGCCGAAACACGAGCGTCGCAGCATTCTGTTTCGCTCCAGTAGTAGGCCTTTATTGACTAAATTGTAAAATGACGACCGATGTGATTTCGGGAGAACTTTTGAACCCTTAATTTTGAGCTAGTGGGCTGATGTTCAACACACTCGATTGTTGGGAATCCACCTTTCAGGGGAGGTCTCCCCCAAGTCTCTGGACGGTTGTGGGGCCGAGCAGCGACCGTCAAAGCATTCAATTTTGCGCCAGTCGTAGGCCTTTATTGACTAAATTGTAACATGACGACCTATGTGATTTCGGCAGAACTTTTGAACCCTTAAGTTTGAGCTAGTAGGCTGACGTTCGACACACTCGATCGTTGTTAATCCACCTTTCGATGAGGTCTCTTCCAAGCCTCTCGGAGGTCGTGCGGCAAAAAACACGAGCGTCGAAGCATTCCGTTTCGCTCCAGTAGTAGGCCTTTATTGACTAAATTGTAATATGACGACCTATGTGATTTCGGCAGAACTTTTGAACACTTAAGTTTGAGCTAGTAGGCTGACATTCGACACACTCGATCGTTGTGTATCCACCTTTCAGATGAGGTCACTTCCAAGCCTCTCGGACTTTGTGCGGCCGATTGGCGACCGTCAAAGCATTCGCTTTCGCTCCAGTAGTAGGACTTTATTGACTAAATTGTAACATGACGACCTATGTGATTTCGGCAGAACTTTTGAACACTTACGTTTGAGCTAGTGGGCTGACGTTCGACACACTCGATCGTTGTTAATCCACCTTTCAGATGAGGTCTCTTCCAAGCCTCTCGGAGGTCGTGCGGCAAAAAACACGAGCGTCGAAGCATTCCGTTTCGCTCCAGTAGTAGGCCTTTATTGACTAAATTGTAACATGACGACCTATGTGATTTCGGCAGAACTTTTGAACACTTAAGTTTGAGCTAGTAGGCTGACATTCGACACACTCGATCGTTGTGAATCCACCTTTCAGATGAGGTCTCTTCCAAGCCTCTCGGAGGTCGTGCGGCCGAAACACGAGCGTCGAAGAATTCCGTTTCGCTCCAGTAGTAGGCCTTTATTGACTAAATTGTAACATGACGACCTATGTGATTTCGGCAGAACTTTTGAACCCTCAAATTTGAGCTAGTGGGCTGACGTTCGAAACACTCGATCGTTGTGAATCCACCTTTCAGATGAGGTCTCTTCCAAGCCTCTCGGATGTCATGCGGCCGAAACACGAGCGTCGAAGCATTCCGTTTCGCTCCAGGAGTAGGCCTTTATTGACTAAATTGTAACATGACGACCTATGTGATTTCGGCAGAACTTTTCAACCCTTAAGTTTAAGCAACGGGGCTGACGTTCGACACACTCGATCGTTGTGAATCCACCTTTCAGATGAGGTCTCTTCCAAGCCTCTCGGAGGTCGTGCGGCCGAAACACGAGCGTCGAAGCATTCCGTTTCGCTCCAGTAGTAGGCCTTTATTGACTAAATTGTAACATGACGACCTGTGTGATTTCGGCAGAACTTTTGAACCCTCAAGTTTGAGCTAGTGGGCTGACGTTCGACACACTCGATCGTTGTGAATCCACTTTTCAGATGAGGTCTCTTCCAAGCCTCTCGGAGGTCGTGCGGCCGAAACACGAGCGTCGAAGCATTCCGTTTCGCTCCAGTAGTAGGCCTTTATTGACTAAATTGTAAAATGACGACCGATGTGATTTCGGTAGAACTTTTGAACCCTTAATTTTGAGCTAGTGGGCTGACGTTCGACACACTCGATCGTTGTGAATCCACCTTTCCGATGAGGTCTCTTCCAAGCCTCTCGGAGGTCGTGCGGCAAAAAACACGAGCGTCGAAGCATTCCGTTTCGCTCCAGTAGTAGGCCTTTATTGACTAAATTGTAACATGACGACCGATGTGATTTCGGCAGAACTTTTGAACCCTTAAGTTTGAGCTAGTGGGCTGATGTTCGACACACTCGATCGTTGTGAATCCACCTTTCCGATAAGGTCTCTTCCAAGCCTCTCGGACTTCGTGCGGCCGAGAGGCGACCGTCAAAGCATTCGCTTTCGCTCCAGTAGTAGGACTTTATTGACTAAATTGTAACATGACGACCTATGTGATTTCGGCAGAACTTTTGAACACTTAAGATTGAGCTAGTAGGCTGACATTCGACACACTCGATCGTTGTGAATCCATCTTTCAGATGAGGTCTCTTCCAAGCCTCTCGGACTTCGTGCGGCTGAGCGGCGACCGTAATTGCATTCAGTTTCGCTCCAGGAATAGGCCTTTATTGACTAAATTGTAACATGACGACCTATGTGATTTCGGCAGAACTTTTGAACTCTTAAGTTTGAGCTAGTGGGCTGACGTTCGACACACTCGATCGTTGTGAATCCACCTTTCAGATGAGGTCTCTTCCAAGCCTCTCGGAGGTCGTGCGGCCGAAACACGAGCGTCGAAGCATTCCGTTTCGCTCCAGTAGTAGGCCTTTATTGACTAAATTGTAACATGACGACCTATGTGATTTCGGCAGAACTTTTGAACCCTCAAGTTTGAGCTAGTTGGCTGACATTCGACACACTCGATCGTTGTGAATACTACTTTCAGATGAGGTCTCTTCCAAGCCTCTCGGACTTCGTGCGGCCGAGCGGCGACCGTCAAAGCATTCGCTTTCGCTCCAGTAGTAGGACTTTATTGACTAAATTGTAACATGACGACCTATGTGACCGTCAAAGCATTCAGTTTCGCTCCAGGAGTAGGCCTTTATTGACTAAATTGTTACATGACGACCAATGTGATTTGAGCTAGTAGATTGACATTTGACACACTCGATCGTTGTGAATCCACATTTCAGATGAGGTCTCTTCCAAGCCTCTCGGACTTCATGGGGCCGAGCGGCGACCTTCAAAGCGTTCCGTTTCGCTCCAGGAGTAGGCCTTTATTGACTAAATTGTAACATGACAACCAATGTGATTTCGGCAGAACTTTTGAACCCTTAAGTTTTAGCTAGTGGGCTGATGTTCGACACACTCGATCGTTGTGAAACCACCTTTCAGATGAGGTCTCTTCCAAGCCTCTCGGAGGTCTTGCGGCCGAAACACGAGCGTCGAAGCATTCCGTTTCGCTCCAGTAGTAGGCCTTTATTGACTAAATTGTAACATGACGACCTATGTGACTTCGGCAGAACTTTTGAACACTTAAGTTTGAGCTAGTAGGCTGACATTCGACACACTCGATCGTTGTGAATCCACCTTTCCGATGAGGTCTCTTCCATGCCTCTCGGAGGTCGTGCGGCCGAAACACGAGCGTCGCAGCATTCTGTTTCGCTCCAGTAGTAGGCCTTTATTGACTAAATTGTAAAATGACGACCGATGTGATTTCGGGAGAACTTTTGAACCCTTAATTTTGAGCTAGTGGGCTGATGTTCAACACACTCGATTGTTGGGAATCCACCTTTCAGGGGAGGTCTCCCCCAAGTCTCTGGACGGTTGTGGGGCCGAGCAGCGACCGTCAAAGCATTCAATTTTGCGCCAGTCGTAGGCCTTTATTGACTAAATTGTAACATGACGACCTATGTGATTTCGGCAGAACTTTTGAACCCTTAAGTTTGAGCTAGTAGGCTGACGTTCGACACACTCGATCGTTGTTAATCCACCTTTCGATGAGGTCTCTTCCAAGCCTCTCGGAGGTCGTGCGGCAAAAAACACGAGCGTCGAAGCATTCCGTTTCGCTCCAGTCGTAGGCCTTTATTGACTAAATTGTAATATGACGACCTATGTGATTTCGGCAGAACTTTTGAACACTTAAGTTTGAGCTAGTAGGCTGACATTCGACACACTCGATCGTTGTGTATCCACCTTTCAGATGAGGTCACTTCCAAGCCTCTCGGACTTTGTGCGGCCGATTGGCGACCGTCAAAGCATTCGCTTTCGCTCCAGTAGTAGGACTTTATTGACTAAATTGTAACATGACGACCTATGTGATTTCGGCAGAACTTTTGAACACTTACGTTTGAGCAAGTGGGCTGACGTTCGACACACTCGATCGTTGTTAATCCACCTTTCAGATGAGGTCTCTTCCAAGCCTCTCGGAGGTCGTGCGGCAAAAAACACGAGCGTCGAAGCATTCCGTTTCGCTCCAGTAGTAGGCCTTTATTGACTAAATTGTAACATGACGACCTATGTGATTTCGGCAGAACTTTTGAACACTTAAGTTTGAGCTAGTAGGCTGACATTCGACACACTCGATCGTTGTGAATCCACCTTTCAGATGAGGTCTCTTCCAAGCCTCTCGGAGGTCGTGCGGCCGAAACACGAGCGTCGAAGAATTCCGTTTCGCTCCAGTAGTAGGCCTTTATTGACTAAATTGTAACATGACGACCTATGTGATTTCGGCAGAACTTTTGAACCCTCAAATTTGAGCTAGTGGGCTGACGTTCGAAACACTCGATCGTTGTGAATCCACCTTTCAGATGAGGTCTCTTCCAAGCCTCTCGGACTTCGTGCGGCCGATTGGCGACCGTCAAAGCATTCACTTTCGCTCCAGTAGTAGGACATTATTGAATAAATTGTAACATGACGACCTATGTGATTTCGGCAGAACTTTTAAACACTTACGTTTGAGCGAGTAGGCTGACATTCGACACACTATCGTTGTGAATCCACCTTTCAGATGAGGTCTCTTCCAAGCCTCTCGGACTTCGTGCGGATGAGAGGCGACCGTCAAAGCATTCAGTTTCGCTCCAGTAGTAGGACTTTATTGACTAAATTGTAACATGACGACCTATGTGATTTCGGCAGAACTTTTGAACACTTAAGTTTGAGCTAGTAGGCTGACATTCGACACACTCGCTCGTTGTGAATCCCCCTTTCAGATGAGGTATCTTCCAAGCCTCTCGGACTTCGTGCGGCCGAGCGGCGACCTTCAAAGCATTCAGTTTCGCTCCAGGAGTAGGCCTTTATTGACTAAATTGTAACATGACGACCAATGTGATTTCGGCAGAACTTTTGAACCCTTAAGTTTGAGCAAGTGGGCTGACGTTCGACACATGATCGTTGTGAATCCACCTTTCAGATGAGGTCTCTTCCAAGCCTCTCGGAGGTCGTGCGGCCGAAACACGAGCGTCGAAGCATTCCGTTTCGCTCCAGTTGTAGGCCTTTATTGACTAAATTGTAACATGACGACCTATGTGATTTCGGCAGAACTTTTGAACCCTTAAGTTTGAGCTAGTGGGCCCACGTTCGACACACTCGATCGTTGTTAATACACCTTTCAGATGAGGTCTCTTCCAAGCCTCTCGGACTTCGTGCGGCCGAGCGGCGACCTTCAAAGCATTCAGTTTCGCTCCAGGAGTAGGCCTTTATTGACTAAATTGTAACATGACGACCAATGTGATTTCGGCAGAACTTTTGAACCCTTATGTTTGAGCAAATGGGCTGACGATCGACATACTTCATCGATGTTATTCCACCTTTCAGATGAGGTCTCTTCCAAGCCTCTCGGAGGTCGTGCGGCCGAAACACGAGCGTCGAAGCATTCCGTTTCAGTCCAGTAGTAGGCCTTTATTGACTAAATTGTAACATGACGACCTATGTGATTTCGGCAGAACTTTTGAACCCTTAAGTTTGAGTTAGTGGGCTGACGTTCGACACACTCGATCGTTGTTAATCCACCTTTCAGATGAGGTCTCTTCCAAGCCTCTCGGAGGTCGTGCGGCAGAAAGGCGAGCGTCAAAGCATTCCGTTTCGCTCCAGTAGTAGGCCTTTATTGACTAAATTGTAACATGACGACCTATGTGATTTCGGCAGAACTTTTGAACCCTTGAATTTGAGCTAGTGGGCTGACGTTCGACACACTCGATCGTTGTGAATCCACCTTTCAGATGAGGTCTCTTCCAAGCCTCTCGGACGTTCGTGCGGCCGATTGGCGACCGTCAAAGCATTCACTTTCGCTCCAGTAGTAGGCCTTTATTGACTAAATTGTAACATGACGACCTATGTGATTTCGGCAGAACTTTTGAACACTTACGTTTGAGCTAGTAGGCTGACGTTCGACACACTCGATCGTTGTGAATCCACCTTTCAGATGAGGTCTCTTCCAAGCCTCTCGGACGTTCGTGCGGCTGAGAGGCGACCGTCAAAGCATTCAGTTTCGCTCCAGTAGTAGGCCTTTATTGACTAAATTGTAACATGACGACCTATGTGATTTCGGCAGAACTTTTGAACACTTACGTTTGAGCTAGTAGGCTGACATTCGACACACTCGCTCGTTGTGAATCCCCCTTTCAGATGAGGTATCTTCCAAGCCTCTCGGACTTCGTGCGGCCGAGCGGCGACCTTCAAAGCATTCAGTTTCGCTCCAGGAGTAGGCCTTTATTGACTAAATTGTAACATGACGACCAATGTGATTTCGGCAGAACTTTTGAACCCTTAAGTTTGAGCAAGTGGGCTGACGTTCGACACACATGATCGTTGTGAATCCACCTTTCAGATGAGGTCTCTTCCAAGCCTCTCGGAGGTCGTGCGGCCGAAACACGAGCGTCGAAGCATTCCGTTTCGCTCCAGTTGTAGGCCTTTATTGACTAAATTGTAACATGACGACCTATGTGATTTCGGCAGAACTTTTGAACCCTTAAGTTTGAGCTAGTGGGCCCACGTTCGACACACTCGATCGTTGTTAATACACCTTTCAGATGAGGTCTCTTCCAAGCCTCTCGGAGGTCGTGCGGCCGAAAGGCGAGCGTCAAAGCATTCCGTTTCGCTCCAGTAGTAGGCCTTTATTGACTAAATTGTAACATGACGACCTATGTGATTTCGGCAGAACTTTTGAACCCTTATGTTTGAGCTAGTGGGCTGACGTTCGACACACTCGATCGTTGTGAATCCACATTTCAGGGGAGGTCTTCCCAAGTCTCTGGACGGTTGTTGGGCTGAGCGGCGACCGTCAAAGCATCCAGTTTAGGTCCAGTAGTCGGCCTTTATTGACTACATTGTAACATGACGACCTATGTGAAATCGGCAGAACTTTTGAACCCTTAGGTTTGAGCTAGTGGGCTGACGTTCGACACACTCGATCGTTGTGAATCCACCTTTCAGGGGAGGTCTCCCCCAAGTCTCTAGACGGTTGTGGGACCGAGCGGCGACCGTCAAAGCATCCAGTTTTGCTCCAGTAGTAGGCCTTGATTGACTAAATTGTAACATGACGACCTATGTGATTTCGGCAGAACTTTTGAACCCTTAAGTTTGAGCTAGTGGGCTGACGTTCGACACACTCGATCGTTGTGAATCCACCTTTCAGGGGAGGTCTCCCCCAAGTCTCTCGGAGGTTGTGCGGCCGAGCGGAGACCGTCAAAGCATTCCAGTTTCGCTCCAGTAGTAGGCCTTTATTGACTAAATTGTAACATGACGACCTATGTGATTTCGGCAGAACTTTTGAACCCTTAAGTTTGAGCTAGTGGGCTGACGTTCGACACACTCGATCGTTGTGAATCCACCTTTCAGGGGAGGTCTCTTCCAAGCCTCTCGGATGGTTGTGCGGCAGAGCGGAGACCATCAAAGCATCCAGTTTCGCTCCAGTAGTAGGCCTTTATTGACTAAATTGTAACATGACGACCTATGTGATTTCGGCAGAACTTTTGAACCCTTAAGTTTGAGCTAGTGGGCTGACGTTCGACACACTCGATCGTTGTGAATCCACCTTTCAGGGGAGGTCTTCCACAAGTCTCTGGATGGTTGTGGGGCCGAGCGGAGACCATCAAAGCATCCAGTTTTGCTCCAGTAGTAGGCCTTTTTGACTAAATTGTAACATGACGACCTATGTGATTTCGGCAGAACTTTTGAACCCTTAAGTTTGAGCTAGTGGGCTGACGTTCGATACACTCGATCCTTGTGAATCCACCTTACAGATGAGGTCTCTTCCAAGCCTCTCGGAGGTTGTGCGGCCGAAAGCCGAGCGTCAAAGCATTCCGTTTCGCTCCAGTAGTAGGCCTTTATTGACTAAATTGTAACATGACGACCTATGTGATTTCGGCAGAACTTTTGAACCCTTATGTTTGAGCTAGTGGGCTGACGTTCGACACACTCGATCGTTGTGAATCCACCTTTCAGGGGAGGTCTCCCCAAAGTCTCTGGATGGTTGTTAGGCTGAGCGGAGACCGTCAAAGCATCCAGTTTTGCTCCAGTAGTAGGCCTTTATTGACTAAATTGTAACATGACGACCTATGTGATTTCGGCAGAACTTTTGAACCCTTAAGTTTGAGCTAGTGGGCTGACGTTCGACACACTCGATCGTTGTGAATCCACCTTTCAGGGGAGGTCTCCCCAAGTCTCTGGATGGTTGTGGGGCCGAGCGGAGACCATCAAAGCATCCAGTTTTGCTCCAGTAGTAGGCCTTTATTGACTAAATTGTAACATGACGACCTATGTGATTTCGGCAGAACTTTTGAACCCTTAAGTTTGAGCTAGTGGGCTGACGTTCGACACACTCGATCGTTGTGAATCCACCTTTCAGGGAGGTCTCTCCAAGTCTCTCGGAGGTTGTGCGGCCGAGCGGAGACCGTCAAAGCATCCAGTTTCGCTCCAGTAGTAGGCCTTTATTGACTAAATTGTAACATGACGACCTATGTGATTTCGGCAGAACTTTTGAACCCTTAAGTTTGAGCTAGTGGGCTGACGTTCGACACACTCGATCGTTGTGAATCCACCTTTCAGATGAGGTCTCTTCCAAGCCTCTCGGAGGTCGTGCGGCCGAAAGGTGAGCGTCAAAGCATTCCGTTTCGCTCCAGTCGTAGGCCTTTATTGACTAAATTGTAACATGACGACCTATGTGATTTCGGCCGAACTTTTGAACCATTAAGTTTAAGCTAGTGGGCTGACATTCGACGCACTCGATCGTTGTGAGTCCACCTTCCAGGAGAGGTCTTCCACAAGTCTCTGGACGGTTGTGGGGCCGAGCAGCGACCGTCAAAGTATCCACTTTCGCTCCAATAGTTGGCCTTTATTGACTAAATTGCAACATGACGACCTATGTGATTTCGACAGGACTTTTGAACCCTTAAATTTGAGCTTGTGGGGTGACGTTCGATACACTCAATCGTTGTGAATCCACCTTACAGATGAGGTCTCTTCCAAGCGTCTCGGAGGTTGTGCGGCCGAATGGCGAGTGTCAAAGCATTCCGTTTCGCTCCAGTCGTAGGCCTTTATTGACGAAATTGTAACAAGACGACCTATGTGATTTCGGAAGAACTTTTGAACCCTTAAGTGCTAGCTAGTGGGCTGACGTTCGACACACTCGATCGTTGTGAATCCACCTTTCAGGGGAGGTCTCCCCCAAGTCTCTGGACAGTTGTGGGACTAAGCGGCGACCGTCAAAGCATTCAGTTTCGCTCTAGTAGTAGGCCTTTATTGACGAAATTGTAACATGATGACCTTTGTGATTTCGGCAGAACTTTTGAACACTTAAGTTTGAACTAGTGGGCTGACGTTCGACACAATCGATCGCTGTGAATCCACCTTTCAGATGAGGTCTCTTCCAAGCCTCTCAGAGGTCGTGCGCCCGAAAGGCGAGCGTCAAAGCATTCCGTTTCGCTCCTGTAGTAGGCCTTTATTGACTAAATTGTAACATGACGACCTATGTGATTTCGGCAGAACTTTTGAACCCTTGAGTTTGAGCTAGTGGGCTGACGTTCGACACACTCGATCGTTGTGAATCCACCTTTCAGGGGAGGTCTTCCACAAGTCTCTGGATGGTTGTGGGGCCGAGCGGAGACCATCAAAGCATCCAGTTTTGCTCCAGTAGCAGGCCTTTTTGACTAAATTGTAACATGACGACCTATGTGATTTCGGCAGAACTTTTGAACCCTTAAGTTTGAGCTAGTGGGCTGACGTGTGATACACTCGATCCTTGTGAATCCACCTTACAGATGAGGTCTCTTCCAAGCCTCTCGGAGGTTGTGCGGCCGAAAGCCGAGCGTCAAAGCATTCCGTTTCGCTCCAGTAGTAGGCCTTTATTGACTAAATTGTAACATGACGACCTATGTGATTTCGGCAGAACTTTTGAACCCTTATGTTTGAGCTAGTGGGCTGACGTTCGACACACTCGATCGTTGTGAATCCACATTTCAGGGGAGGTCTTCCCCAAGTCTCTGGACGGTTGTTGGGCTGAGCGGCGACCGTCAAAGCATCCAGTTTAGCTCCAGTAGTCGGCCTTTATTGACTAAATTGTAACATGACGACCTATGTGAAATCGGCAGAACTTTTGAACCCTTAGGTTTGAGCTAGTGGGCAGACGTTCGACACACTCGATCGTTGTGAATCCACCTTTCAGGGGAGGTCTCCCCAAAGTCTCTGGATGGTTGTGGGGCCGAGCGGAGACCATCAAAGCATCCAGTTTTGCTCCAGTAGTAGGCCTTGATTGACTAAATTGTAACATGACGACCTATGTGATTTCGGCAGAACTTTTGAACCCTTAAGTTTGAGCTAGTGGGCTGACGTTCGACACACTCGATCGTTGTGAATCCACCTTTCAGGGGAGGTCTCCCCCAAGTCTCTGGATGGTTGTGGGGCCGAGCGGAGACCATCAAAGCATCCAGTTTTGCTCCAGTAGTTGGCCTTTATTGACTAAATTGTAACATGACGACCTATGTGATTTCGGCAGAACCTTTGAACCCTTAAATTTTAGCTAGTGGGCTGACGTTCTACACACGCGATCGATGTGAATCCACCTTTCAGATGAGGTCTCTTCCAAGCCTCTCGGAGGTCGTGCGGCAGAAAGGCGAGCGTCAAAGCATTCCGTTTCGCTCCAGTAGTAGGCCTTTATTGACTAAATTGTAACATGACGACGTATGTGATTTCGGCAGGACTTTTTAACCCTTAAGTTTGAGCTAGTGGGCTGACGTTCTACACACTCTATCGTTGTGAATCCACCTTTCAGATGAGGTCTCTTCCAAGCCTCTCGGAGGTCGTGCGGACAAAAGGCGAGGATCAAAGCATTCCGTTTCGCTCCAGTTGTAGGCCTTTATTGACTAAATTGTAACATGACGACCTATGTGATTTCGGCAGAACTTTTGAACCCTTAAGTTTGAGCTCATGTGCTGAGGTTCGACACAATCGATCGTTGTGAATCCACCTTTCAGATGAGGTCTCATCCAAGCCTCTCAGAGGTCGTGCGCCCGAAAGGCGAGCGTCAAAGCATTCCGTTTCGCTCCAGTTGTAGGCCTTTATTGACTAAATTGTAACATGACGACCTATGTGATTTCGGCAGGACTTTTGAACCCTTAAGTTT
Organism: Phyllopteryx taeniolatus; assembly: GCF_024500385.1. NCBI lineage: Eukaryota > Metazoa > Chordata > Actinopteri > Syngnathiformes > Syngnathidae > Phyllopteryx > Phyllopteryx taeniolatus. The sequence continues at coordinate 825,304 of NW_026903184.1, forward strand.
GAGCTAGTGCGGTGACGTTCGAGACACTCGATCGTTGTGAATCCACCTTTCAGGTGAGGTCTCTTCCAAGCCTCTCAGAGGTCGTGCGCCCGAAAGGCGAGCGTCAAAGCATTCCGTTTCGCTCCAGTTGTAGGCCTTTATTGACTAAATTGTAACATGACGACCTATGTGATTTCGGCAGGACTTTTGAACCCTTAAGTTTGAGCTAGTGCGGTGACGTTCGAAACACTCGATTGTTGTGAATCCACCTTTCAGTGGAGGTCTTTCACAAGTCTACGGATGGTTGTGGGGCCGAGCGGAGACCATCAAAGCATCCAGTTTTGCTCCAGTTATAGGCCTTTATTGACTAAATTGTAACATGACAACCTATGTGATTTCGGCAGGACTTTTGAACCCTTAAGTTTGAGCTAGTGGACTGACGTTCGACACACTCGATCGTTGTGAATCCCCCTTTCAGATGAGGTCTCTTCCAAGCCTCTCGGAGGTCGTGCGGCCGAAAGGCGAGCGTCAAAGCATTCCGTTTCGCTCCAGTTGTAGGCCTTTATTGACTAAATTGTAACATGACGACCTATGTGATTTCGGCAGAACTTTTGAACCCTTAAGTTTGAGCTAGTGGGCTGACGTTCGACACACTCGATCGTTGTGAATCCACCTTTCAGGGGAGGTCTCCCACAAGTCTCTGGATGGTTGTGGGGCCGAGCGGAGACCATCAAAACATCCAGTTTTGCTCCAGTAATAGGCCTTTATTGACTAAATTGTAACATGACAACCTATGTGATTTCGGCAGGACTTTTGAACCCTTAAGTTTGAGCTAGTGGACTGACGTTCGACACACTCGATCGTTGTGAATCCCCCTTTCAGATGAGGTCTCTTCCAAGCCTCTCGGAGGTCGTGCGGCCGAAAGGCGAGCGTCAAAGCATTCCGTTTCGCTCCAGTTGTAGGCCTTTATTGACTAAATTGTAACATGACGACGTATGTGATTTCGGCAGGACTTTTTAACCTTTAAGTTTGAGCTAGTGGGCTGACGTTCTACACACTCTATCGTTGTGAATCCACCTTTCAGATGAGGTCTCTTCCAAGCCTCTCGGAGGTCGTGCGGACAAAAGGCGAGGATCAAAGCATTCCGTTTCGCTCCAGTAGTAGGCCTTTATTGACTAAATTTTAACATGACGACCTATGTGATTTTGGCAGAACTTTTGAACCTTTAAGTTTGAGCGAGTGGGCTGACGTTCGACACACTCGATCGTTGTGAATTCACCCTTCAGGGGAGGTCTCCCACAAATCTCTGGACGGTTGTGGGGCCGAGCGGCAACAATCAAAACATCCACTTTCGCTCAAGAAGTAGGCCTTTATTGACAAAATTGTAAATTGACGACCTATGTGATTTCGGCAGAAGTTTGAGCTAGTGGGCTGACGTTCAACACACTCTATCGTTGTGAATCCACCTTTCAGATGAGGTCTCTTCCAAGCCTCTCGGAGGTCGTGCTGCCGAAAGGCGAGCATCAAAGCATTCCGTTTCGCTCCAGTGGTAGGCCTTTATTGACTAAATTTTAACATGACGACCTATGTGATTTCGGCAGGAGTTTTGAACCCTTAAGTTTGAGCTAGTGGGCTGACGTTCGACACACACGATCGTTGTGAATCCACCTTTCAGATGAGGTCTCTTCCAAGCCTCTCAGAGGTCGTGCGGCCGAAAGGCGAGCGTCAAAGCATTCCGTTTCGCTCCTGTAGTAGGCCTTTATTGACTAAATTGTAACATGACGATCTATGTGATTTCGGCAGAACTTTTGAACCCTTAAGTTTGAGCGAGTGGGCTGACGTTCCAAACACTCGATCGTTGTGAATCCACTTTTCAGAAGAGGTCTCTTCCAAGTCTCTCAGAGGTCGTGCGGCCGAAAGGCGAGCGTCAAAGCATTCCGTTTCCCTCCAGTAGTAGGCCTTTATTGACTAAATTGTAACATGACGACCTATGTGGTTTCGGCAGAAGTTTTGAACCCTTAACTTTGAGCTAGTCGGCTGACGTTCGACACACTCGATCGTTGTTAGTCCACCTTTCAGGAGAGGTCTTCCCCAAGTCTCTGGACGGTTGTGGGGCCGAGCGGCGACCGTCAAAGCATCCACTTTCACTCCAGTAGAAGGCTTTTTTTTACTAAATTGTAACACGACGACCTATGTGATTCGGCAGAACCTTTGAATCCTTAAGTTTGAGCTAGTGGGCTGACGTTCGACACACTCGATCGTTGTGAATCCACCTTTCAGATGAGGTCTCTTCCAAGCCTCTCGGAGGTCATGCCGCCAAAGGTCAAGCGTCAAAGCATTCCGTTTCGCTCCAGTTGTAGGCCTTTATTGACTAAATTGTAACATGACATCCTATTTGATTTCGGCAGGACTTTTGAACCCTTAAGTTTGAGCTAGTGGGCTGACGTTCGACACACTCGATCGTTGTGAATCCACCTTTCAGATGAGGTCTCTTCCAAGCCTCTCAGAGGTCGTTCGGCCGAAAGGCGAGCGTCAAAGCATTCCGTTTCGCTCCTGTAGTAGGCCTTTATTGACTAAATTGTAACATGACGATCTATGTGATTTCGGCAGGACTTTTGAACCCTTAAGTTTGAGCTTGTGGGCTGACGTTCGACACACTCGATCGTTGTGAATCCACCTTTCAAGGGAGGTCTCCCACAAGTCTCTGGATGGTTGTGAGGCCGAGCGGAGACCATCAAAACATCGAGTTTTGCTCCAGTTATAGGCCTTTATAGACTAAATTGTAACATGACAACCTATGTGATTTCGGCAGGACTTTTGAACCCTTAAGTTTGAGCTAGTGGACTGACGTTCGACACACTCGATCGTTGTGAATCCCCCTTTCAGATGAGGTCTCTTCCAAGCCTCTCAGAGGTCGTGCGGCCGAAAGGCAAGCGTCAAAGCATTCCGTTTCGCTCCAGTTGTAGGCCATTATTGACTAAATTGTAACATGACGACCTATGTGATTTCGGCAGAACTTTTGAACCCTTACGTTTGAGCTAGTGGGCTGAAGTTCGACACACTCGATCGTTGTGAATCCACCTTTCAGGGGAGCTCTCCCACAAGACTCTGGATGGTTGTGGGGCCGAGCGGAGACCATCAAAAAATCCAGTTTTGCTCCAGTAATAGGCCTTTATTGACTAAATTGTAACATGACAACCTATGTGATTTCGGCAGGACTTTTGAACCCTTAAGTTTGAGCTAGTGGACTGACGTTCGACACACTCGATCGTTGTGAATCCCCCTTTCAGATGAGGTCTCTTCCAAGCCTCTCGGAGGTCGTGCGGCCGAAAGGTGAGCGTCAAAGAATTCCGTTTCGCTCCAGTTGTAGGCCTTTATTGACTAAATTGTAACATGACGACCTATGTGATTTTGGCAGAACTTTTGAACCTTTAAGTTTGAGCGAGTGGGCTGACGTTCGACACACTCGATCGTTGTGAATTCACCCTTCAGGGGAGGTCTCCCAGAAATCTCTGGACGGTTGTGGGGCCGAGCGCAAACAATCAAAACATCCACTTTCGCTCAAGAAGTAGGCCTTTATTGACAAAATTGTAAATTGACGACCTATGTGATTTCGGCAGAAGTTTGAGCTAGTGGGCTGACGTTCAACACACTCTATCGTTGTGAATCCACCTTTCAGATGAGGTCTCTTCCAAGCCTCTCGGAGGTCGTGCTGCCGAAAGGCGAGCATCAAAGCATTCCGTTTCGCTCCAGTGGTAGGCCTTTATTGACTAAATTTTAACATGACGACCTATGTGATTTCGGCAGGAGTTTTGAACCCTTAAGTTTGAGCTAGTGGGCTGACGTACGACACACTCGATCGTTGTGAATCCACCTTTCAGATGAGGTCTCTTCCAAGCCTCTCAGAGGTCGTGCGGCCGAAAGGCGAGCGTCAAAGCATTCCGTTTCGCTCCTGTAGTAGGCCTTTATTGACTAAATTGTAACATGACGACCTATGTGATTTCGGCAGAAGTTTTGAACCTTTAAGTTTGAGCGAGTGGGCTGACGTTCGACACACTCGATCGTTGTGAATTCACCCTTCAGGGGAGGTCTCCCACAAATCTCTGGACGGTTGTGGGGCCGAGCGCAAACAATCAAAACATCCACTTTCGCTCAAGAAGTAGGCCTTTATTGACAAAATTGTAAATTGACGACCTATGTGATTTCGGCAGAAGTTTGAGCTAGTGGGCTGACGTTCAACACACTCTATCGTTGTGAATCCACCTTTCAGATGAGGTCTCTTCCAAGCCTCTCGGAGGTCGTGCTGCCGAAAGGCGAGCATCAAAGCATTCCGTTTCGCTCCAGTGGTAGGCCTTTATTGACTAAATTTTAACATGACGACCTATGTGATTTCGGCAGGAGTTTTGAACCCTTAAGTTTGAGCTAGTGGGCTGACGTACGACACACTCTATCGTTGTGAATCCACCTTTCAGATGAGGTCTCTTCCAAGCCTCTCAGAGGTCGTGCGGCCGAAAGGCGAGCGTCAAAGCATTCCGTTTCGCTCCTGTAGTAGGCCTTTATTGACTAAATTGTAACATGACGACCTATGTGATTTCGGCAGAAGTTTTGAACCCTTAAGTTTGAGCTAGTCGGCTGACGTTCGACACACTCGATCGTTGTTAGTCCACCTTTCAGGAGAGGTCTTCCCCAAGTCTCTGGACGGTTGTGGGGCCGAGCAGCGTCCGTCAAAACATCCAGTTTCAATCCAGTAATAGGCCTTTATTGACTAAATTGTAACATGACGACCTATGTGGTTTCGGCAGAGGTTTTGAACCCTTAAGTTTGAGCTAGTCGGCTGACGTTCGACACACTCGATCGTTGTTTGTCCACCTTTCAGGAGAGGTCTTCTCCAAGTCTCTGGACGGTTGTGGGGCCGAGCGGCGACCGTCAAAGCATCCACTTTCACTCCAGTAGAAGGCCTTTTTTTACTAAATTGTAACACGACGACCTATGTGAAATTGGCAGAACTTTTGAACCCTTAGGTTTTAGCTTGTGGGCTGACGTTCGACACACTCGATCGTTGTGAATCCACCTTTCAGATGAGGTCTCTTCCAAGCCTCTCGGAGGTCGTGCGGCCGAAAGGCGAGCGTCAAAGCATTCCGTTTCGCTCCAATAGTAGGCCTTTATTGACTAAATTGTAACATGACGACCTATGTGATTTTGGCAGAACTTTTGAACCCTAAAGTTTGAGCTCGTGTGCTGACGTTCGACACACTCGATCGTTGTGAATCCACCTTTCAGATGAGGTCTCTTCCAAGCCTCTCGGAGGTCATGCCGCCAAAGGTCGAGCGTCAAAGCATTCCGTTTCGCTCCAGTTGTAGGCCTTTATTGACTAAATTGTAACATGACATCCTATTTGATTTCGGCAGGACTTTTGAACCCTTAAGTTTGAGCTAGTGGGCTGACGTTCGACACACTCGATCGTTGTGAATCCACCTTTCAGATGAGGTCTCTTCCAAGCCTCTCAGAGGTCGTTCGGCCGAAAGGCGAGCGTCAAAGCATTCCGTTTCGCTCCTGTAGTAGGCCTTTATTGACTAAATTGTAACATGACGATCTATGTGATTTCGGCAGGACTTTTGAACCCTTAAGTTTGAGCTTGTGGGCTGACGTTCGACACACTCGATCGTTGTGAATCCACCTTTCAAGGGAGGTCTCCCACAAGTCTCTGGATGGTTGTGAGGCCGAGCGGAGACCTTCAAAACATCGAGTTTTGCTCCAGTTATAGGCCTTTATTGACTAAATTGTAACATGACAACCTATGTGATTTCGGCAGGACTTTTGAACCCTTAAGTTTGAGCTAGTGGACTGACGTTCGACACACTCGATCGTTGTGAATCCCCCTTTCAGATGAGGTCTCTTCCAAGCCTGTCAGAGGTCGTGCGGCCGAAAGGCAAGCGTCAAAGCATTCCGTTTCGCTCCAGTTGTAGGCCTTTATTGACTAAATTGTAACATGACGACCTATGTGATTTCGGCAGAACTTTTGAACCCTTAAGTTTGAGCTAGTGGGCTGAAGTTCGACACACTCGATCGTTGTGAATCCACCTTTCAGGGGAGCTCTCCCACAAGACTCTGGATGGTTGTGGGGCCGAGCGGAGACCATCAAAAAATCCAGTTTTGCTCCAGTAATAGGCCTTTATTGACTAAATTGTAACATGACAACCTATGTGATTTCGGCAGGACTTTTGAACCCTTAAGTTTGAGCTAGTGGACTGACGTTCGACACACTCGATCGTTGTGAATCCCCCTTTCAGATGAGGTCTCTTCCAAGCCTCTCGGAGGTCGTGCGGCCGAAAGGTGAGCGTCAAAGTATTCCGTTTCGCTCCAGTTGTAGGCCTTTATTGACTAAATTGTAACATGACGACGTATGTGATTTCGGCAGGACTTTTTAACCCTTAAGTTTGAGCTAGTGGGCTGACTTTCTACACACTCTATCGTTGTGAATCCACCTTTCAGATGAGGTCTCTTCCAAGCCTCTCGGAGGTCGTGCGGACAAAAGGCGAGGATCAAAGCATTCCGTTTCGCTCCAGTAGTAGGCCTTTATTGACTAAATTGTAACATGACGACCTATGTGGTTTCGGCAGAGGTTTTGAACCCTTAAGTTTGAGCTAGTCGGCTGACGTTCGACACACTCGATCGTTGTTAGTCCACCTTTCAGGAGAGGTCTTCTCCAAGTCTCTGGACGGTTGTGGGGCCGAGCGGCGACCGTCAAAGCATCCACTTTCACTCCAGTAGAAGGCCTTTTTTTACTAAATTGTAACACGACGACCTATGTGAAATTGGCAGAACTTTTGAACCCTTAGGTTTTAGCTTGTGGGCTGACGTTCGACACACTCGATCGTTGTGAATCCACCTTTCAGATGAGGTCTCTTCCAAGTATCTTGGAGGTCGTGCGGCCGAAAGGCGAGCGTCCAAGCATTCCGTTTCGCTCCAATAGTAGGCCTTTATTGACTAAATTGTAACATGACGACCTATGTGATTTTGGCAGAACTTTTGAACCCTAAAGTTTGAGCTCGTGTGCTGACGTTCGACACACTCGATCGTTGTGAATCCACCTTTCAGATGAGGTCTCTTCTAAGCCTCTCGGAGGTCATGCCGCCAAAGGTCAAGCGTCAAAGCATTCCGTTTCGCTCCAGTTGTAGGCCTTTATTGACTAAATTGTAACATGACATCCTATTTGATTTCGGCAGGACTTTTGAACCCTTAAGTTTGAGCTAGTGGGCTGACGTTCGACACACTCGATCGTTGTGAATCCACCTTTCAGATGAGGTCTCTTCCAAGCCTCTCAGAGGTCGTTCGGCCGAAAGGCGAGCGTCAAAGCATTCCGTTTCGCTCCTGTAGTAGGCCTTTATTGACTAAATTGTAACATGACGATCTATGTGATTTCGGCAGGACTTTTGAACCCTTAAGTTTGAGCTTGTGGGCTGACGTTCGACACACTCGATCGTTGTGAATCCACCTTTCAAGGGAGGTCTCCCACAAGTCTCTGGATGGTTGTGAGGCCGAGCGGAGACCATCAAAACATCGAGTTTTGCTCCAGTTATAGGCCTTTATTGACTAAATTGTAACATGACAACCTATGTGATTTCGGCAGGACTTTTGAACCCTTAAGTTTGAGCTAGTGGACTGACGTTCGACACACTCGATCGTTGTGAATCCCCCTTTCAGATGAGGTCTCTTCCAAGCCTCTCAGAGGTCGTGCGGCCGAAAGGCAAGCGTCAAAGCATTCCGTTTCGCTCCAGTTGTAGGCCTTTATTGACTAAATTGTAACATGACGACCTATGTGATTTCGGCAGAACTTTTGAACCCTTAAGTTTGAGCTAGTGGGCTGAAGTTCGACACACTCGATCGTTGTGAATCCACCTTTCAGGGGAGCTCTCCCACAAGACTCTGGATGGTTGTGGGGCCGAGCGGAGACCATCAAAAAATCCAGTTTTGCTCCAGTAATAGGCCTTTATTGACTAAATTGTAACATGACAACCTATGTGATTTCGGCAGGACTTTTGAACCCTTAAGTTTGAGCTAGTGGACTGACGTTCGACACACTCGATCGTTGTGAATCCCCCTTTCAGATGAGGTCTCTTCCAAGCCTCTCGGAGGTCGTGCGGCCGAAAGGTGAGCGTCAAAGAATTCCGTTTCGCTCCAGTTGTAGGCCTTTATTGACTAAATTGTAACATGACGACGTATGTGATTTCGGCAGGACTTTTTAACCCTTAAGTTTGAGCTAGTGGGCTGACGTTCTACACACTCTATCGTTGTGAATCCACCTTTCAGATGAGGTCTCTTCCAAGCCTCTCGGAGGTCGTGCGGACAAAAGGCGAGGATCAAAGCATTCCGTTTCGCTCCAGTAGTAGGCCTTTATTGACTAAATTTTAACATGACGACCTATGTGATTTTGGCAGAACTTTTGAACCTTTAAGTTTGAGCGAGTGGGCTGACGTTCGACACACTCGATCGTTGTGAATTCACCCTTCAGGTGAGGTCTCCCACAAATCTCTGGACGGTTGTGGGGCCGAGCGCAAACAATCAAAACATCCACTTTCGCTCAAGAAGTAGGCCTTTATTGACAAAATTGTAAATTGACGACCTATGTGATTTCGGCAGAAGTTTGAGCTAGTGGGCTGACGTTCAACACACTCTATCGTTGTGAATCCACCTTTCAGATGAGGTCTCTTCCAAGCCTCTCGGAGGTTGTGCTGCCGAAAGGCGAGCATCAAAGCATTCCGTTTCGCTCCAGTGGTAGGCCTTTATTGACTAAATTTTAACATGACGACCTATGTGATTTCGGCAGGAGTTTTGAACCCTTAAGTTTGAGCTAGTGGGCTGACGTACGACACACTCGATCGTTGTGAATCCACCTTTCAGATGAGGTCTCTTCCAAGCCTCTCAGAGGTCGTGCGGCCGAAAGGCGAGCGTCAAAGCATTCCGTTTCGCTCCTGTAGTAGGCCTTTATTGACTAAATTGTAACATGACGACCTATGTGATTTCGGCAGAAGTTTTGAACCCTTAAGTTTGAGCTAGTAGGCTGACGTTCGACACACTCGATCGTTGTTAGTCCACCTTTCAGGAGAGGTCTTCCCCAAGTCTCTGGACGGTTGTGGGGCCGAGCAGCGTCCGTCAAAACATCCAGTTTCAATCCAGTAATAGGCCTTTATTGACTAAATTGTAACATGACGACCTATGTGGTTTCGGCAGAGGTTTTGAACCCTTAAGTTTGAGCTAGTCGGCTGACGTTCGACACACTCGATAGTTGTTAGTCCACCTTTCAGGAGAGGTCTTCTCCAAGTCTCTGGACGGTTGTGGGGCCGAGCGGCGACCGTCAAAGCATCCACTTTCACTCCAGTAGAAGGCCTTTATTGACTAAATTGTAACATGACGACCTATGTGATTTCGGCAGAACTTTTGAACCCTTAAGTTTGAGCTAGTGGGCTGACGTTCGACACACTCGATCGTTGTGAAACCACCTTTCAGGGGAGGTCTCCCCCAAGTCTCTGGACGGTTGTGGGACCAAGCGGCGACCGACAAAGCATTCAGTTTCGCTCCAGTAGTAGGCCTTTATTGACTAAATTGTAACATGACAACCTATGTGATTTCGGCAGGGGTTTTGAACCCTTAAATTTTAGCTAGTGGGCTGACGTTCTACACACTCGATCGTTGTGAATCCACCTTTCAGATGAGGTCTCTTCCAAGCCTCTCGGAGGTCGTGCGGCCGAAAGGCGAGCGTCAAAGCATTCCGTTTCGCTCCAATAGTAGGCCTTTATTGACTAAATTGTAACATGACGACCTATGTAATTCTGACGTTCGACACACTCGATCGTTGTGAATCCACCTTTCAGGGGAGGTCTTCAACAAGTCTCTCGATGGATGTGGGGCCGAGCGGAGACCATCAAAGCATCCAGTTTTGCTCCAGTAGTAGGCCTTTATTGACTAAATTGTAAATTATTGACGTTCGACACACTCGATCGTTGTGAATCCACCTTTCAGATGAGGTCTCTTCCAAGCCTCTCGGAGGTCGTGCGGCCGAAAGGCGAGCATCAAAGCATTCCGTTTCACTCCAGTAGTAGGCCTTTATTGACTAAATTGTAACATGACGACCTTTATGATTTTGGCAGAACTTTTGAACCCTTAAGTTTGAGCTAGTGGGCTGACGTTCGACACACTCGATCGAACTGAATCCACCTTTAAGGGGAGGTCTTCCCTAAGTCTCTGTACGGTTGTTGGGCTGAGCGGCGACCGTCAGAGCATCCAGTTTAGCTCCAGTAGTCGGCTTTTTTTGACTAAATTGTAACATGACGACCTATGTGAAATTGGCAGAACTTTTGAACCCTTAGGTTTGATCTAGTGGGCTGACGTTCGACACACTTGATCGTTGTGAATCCACCTTTCAGGGGAGGTCTCCCACAAGTCTCTGGATGGGTCGAGCGTCAAAGCATTCCGTTTCGCTCCAGTTGTAGGCCTTTATTGACTAAATTGTAACATGACGACCTATGTGATTTCGGCAGGAGTTTTGAACCCTTAAGTTTGAGCTAGTGGGCTGACGTACGACACACTCGATCGTTGTCAATCCACCTTTCAGATGAGGTCTCTTCCAAGCCTCTCAGAGGTCGTGCGGCCGAAAGGCAAGCGTCAAAGCATTCCGTTTCGCGAATGTAGTAGGCCTTTATTGACTAAATTGTAACATGACGATCTATGTGATTTCGGCAGAACTTTTGAACCCTTAAGTTTGAGCGAGTGGGCTGACGTTCGACACACTCGATCGTTGTGAATCCACTTTTCAGAAGAGGTCTCTTCCAAGTCTCTCGGAGGTCGTGCGGCCGAAAGGCGAGCGTCAAAGCATTCCGCTTCGCTCCAGTTGTAGGCCTTTATTGACTAAATTGTAACATGACGACCTATGTGGTTTCGGCAGAAATTTTGAACCCTTAAGTTTGAGTTAGTCAGCTGACGTTCGACACACTCCATCGTTGTTAGTCCACCTTTCAGGAGAGGTTTTCCCCAAGTCTCTGGACGGTTGTGGGGCCGAGCGGCGACCGTCAAAGCATCCACTTTCACTCCAGTAGAAGGCCTTTTTTTACTAAATTGTAACACGACGACCTATGTGATTCGGCAGAACCTTTGAACCCTTAAGTTTGAGCTAGTGGGCTGACGTTCGACACACTCGATCGTTGTGAATCCACCTTTCAGATGAGGTCTCTTCCAAGTCTCTTGGAGGTCGTGCGGCAGAAATGCGAGCGTCAAAGCATTCCATTTCGCTCCTGTAGTAGGCCTTTATGGACTAAATTGTAACATGACGACCTATGTGATTTCGGCAGAACTTTTGAACCCTTAAGTTTGAGCTTGTGGGCTGACGTTCGAGACACTCGATCGTTGTGAAACCACCTTTCAGGGGAGGTCTCCCCCAAGTCTCTGGACGGTTGTGGGACCAAGCGGCGACCGTCAAAGCATTCAGTTTCGCTCCAGTAGTAGTCCTTTATTGACTTAATTGTAACATGACAACCTATGTGATTTCGGCAGGACTTTTGAACCCTTAAATTTTAGCTAGTGGGCTGACGTTCTACAAACTCGATCGTTGTGAATCCACCTTTCAGATGAGGTCTCTTCCAAGCCTCTCGGAGGTCGTGCGGCTAAAATGCGATCGTCAAAGCATTGTGTTTCGCTCCAGTTGTAGGCCTTTTTTGACTAAATGGGAACATGACGACCTTTGTGATTTCGGCAGAACTTTTGAACCCTTAAGTTTGAGCGAGTGGGATGACGTTCGACACACTCGATCGTTGTGAATTCACCTTTCAGGGGAGGTCTCCCACAAATCTCTGGACGGTTGTGGGGCCGAGCGGCGACAATCAAAACATACACTTTCGCTCAAGAAGTAGGCCTTTATTGACAAAATTGTAAAATGACGACCTATGTGATTTCGGCAGGACTTTTTAACCCTTAAGTTTGAGCTAGTGGGCTGACGTTCTACACACTCTATCGTTGTGAATCCACCTTTCAGATAAGGTCTCTTCCAAGTCTCTCGGAGGTCGTGCGGCCGAAAGGCGAGCATCAAAGCATTCCGTTTCGCTCCAGTCGTAAGCCTTTATTGACTAAATTGTAACATGACGACCTATGTGATTTCGGCAGGACTTTTGAACCCTTCAGTTTGAGCTAGTGGGCTGACGTTCGACACACTCGATCGTTGTGAATCCCCCTTTCAGATGAGGTCTCTTCCAAGCCTCTCAGAGGTCGTGCGGCCGAAAGGCGAGCGTCAAAGCATTCCGTTTCGCTCCTGTAGTAGGCCTTTATTGACTAAATTGTAACATGACGACCTATGTGATTCCGGCAGAAGTTTTGAACCTTTAAGTTTGAGCTAGTCGGCTGACGTTCGACACACTCGATCGTTGTTAGTCCACCTTTCAGGAGAGGTCTTCCCCAAGTCTCTGGACGGTTGTGGGGCCGAGCGGCGACCGTCAAAGCATCCACTTTCGCCCCAGTAGAAGGCCTTTTTTTATTAAATTGTAACACGACGACCTATGTGATTCGGCAGAACCTTTGAACCCTTAAGTTTGAGCTAGTGGGCTGACGTTCGACACACTCGATCGTTGTGAATCCACCTTTCAGATGAGGTCTCTTCCAAGTCTCTTGGAGGTCGTGCGGCAGATAGGCGAGCGTCAAAGCATTCCGTTTCGCTCCTGAAGTAGGCCTTTATGGACTAAATTGTAACATGACGACCTATGTGATTTCGGCAGAACTTTTGAACCCTTAAGGTTGAGCTTGTGGGCTGACGTTCGACACACTCGATCGTTGTGGAACCACCTTTCAGGGGAGGTCTCCCCCAAGTCTCTAGACGGTTGTGGGACCGAGCGGCGACCGTCAAAGCATTCAGTTTCGCTCCAGTAGTAGGCCTTTATTGACGAAATTGTAACATGACGACCTATGTTATTTCGGCAGGACCTTTGAACCCTTAAATTTTAGCTAGTGGGCTGACGTTCTACACACGCGATCGATGTGAATCCACCTTTCAGATGAGGTCTCTTCCAAGCCTCTCGGAGGTCGTGCGGCCGAAAGGCGAGCGTCAAAGCATTCCGTTTCGCTCCAGTCGTAGGCCTTTATTGACTAAATTGTAACATGACGAACCCTTAAGTTTGAGCAAGTGGGATGACGTTCAACACACTCGATCGTTGTTAATCCCCCTTTCAGATGAGGTCTCTTCCAAGCCTCTCGGAGGTCGTGCGGCCGAAAGGCGAGCGTCAAAGCATTGTGTTTCGCTCCAGTTGTAGGCCTTTATTGACTAAATTGTAACATGACGACCTATGTGATTTCGGCAGGACTTTTGAACCCTTAAGTTTGAGCTAGTGGGCTGACGTTCGACACACTCGATCGTTGTGAATCCACCTTTCAGGGGAGGTCTCCCACAAATCTCTGGACGGTTGTGGGGCCGAGCGGCGACAATCAAAACATCCACTTTCGCTCAAGAAGTAGTCCTTTATTGACAAAATTGTAAAATGACGACCTATGTGATTTCGGCAGGACTTTTTAACCCTTAAGTTTGAGCTAGTGGGCTGACGTTCTACACACTCTATCGTTGTGAATCCACCTTTCAGATGAGGTCTCTTCCAAGCCTCTCAGAGGTCGTGCGGCCGAAAGGCGAGCGTCAAAGCATTCCGTTTCGCTCCTGTAGTAGGCCTTTATTGACTAAATTGTAACATGACGAACTATGTGATTTCGGCAGAACTTTTGAACCCTGTAGTTTGAGCTAGTGGGCTGAGGTTCGACACACTCGATCGTTTTGAATCCACCTTTCAGGGGAGGTCTCCCACAAGTTTCTGGATGGTTGTGGGGCCGAGCGGAGACCATCAAAACATCCAGTTTTGCTCCAGTAATAGGCCTTTATTGACTAAATTGTAACATGACAACCTATGTGATTTCGGCAGGACTTTTAAACCCTTAAGTTTGAGCTAGTGGACTGACGTTCAACACACTCGATCGTTGTGAATCCCCCTTACAGATGAGGTCTCTTCCAAGCCTCTCGGAGGTCGTGCGACCGAAAGGTGAGCGTCAAAGCATTCCGTTTCGCTCCAGTTGTAGGCCTTTTTTTATTGAATTGTAACACGACGACCTATGTGATTCGGCAGAACCTTTGAACCCTTACGTTTGAGCTAGTGGGCTGACGTTCGACACACTCGATCGTTGTGAATCCACCTTTCAGATGAGGTCTCTTCCAAGTCTCTTGGAGGTCGTGCGGCAGATAGGCGAGCGTCAAAGCATTCCGTTTCGCTCCTGAAGTAGGCCTTTATGGACTAAATTGTAACATGACGACCTATGTGATTTCGGCAGAACTTTTGAACCCTTAAGTTTGAGCTTGTGGGCTGACGTTCGACACACTCGATCGTTGTGGAACCACCGTTAAGGGGAGGTCTCCCCCAAGTCTCTGGACGGTTGTGGGACCAAGCGGCGACCGTCAAAGCATTCAGTTTCGCTCCAGTAGTAGGCCTTTATTGACTAAATTGTAACATGACAACCTATGTGATTTCGGCAGGACTTTTGAACCCTTAAATTTTAGCTAGTGGGCTGACGTTCTACACACTCGATCGTTGTGAATCCACCTTTCAGATGAGGTCTCTTCCAAGCCTCTCGGAGGTCGTGCGGCCGAAAGGCGAGTGTCAAAGCATTCCGTTTCGCTCCAAAAGTAGGACTTTATTGACTAAATTGTAACATGACGACCTACGTGATTTTGGCAGAACTTTTGAACCCTTAAGTTTGAGCTCGTGTGCTGACGTTCAACACAATCGATCGTTGTGAATCCACCTTTTAGATGAGGTCTCTTCCAACCCTCTCGGAGGTCATGCCGCCAAAGGTCGAGCGTCAAAGCATTCCGTTTCGCTCCAGTTGTAGGTCTTTTTTGACTAAATTGTAACATGACGACCTATGTGATTTCGGCAGAACTTTTGAACCCTTAAGTTTGAGCTTGTGGGCTGACGTTCGACACACGATCGTTGTGAATCCACCTTTCAGTGGAGGTCTTTCACAAGTCTCTTGATGGTTTTGGGGCCGAGCGGAGACCATCAAAGCATCCAGTTTTGCTCCAGTAGTAGGCCTTTATTGACTAAATTGTAACATGACGACCCATGTGATTTCGGAAGGACTTTTGAACCCTTAAGTTTGAGCTAGTGGGCTGACGTTCGAGACACTCGATCGTTGTGAGTCCACCTTTCAGGACAGGTCTTCCCCAAGTCTCTGGACGGTTGTGGGACCGAGCGGCGACCGTCAAAGCATTCAGTTTCGCTCCAGTAGTAGGCCTTTATTGACTAAATTGTAACATGATGACCTATGTGATTTCGGCAGAACTTTTGAACACTTAAGTTTGAACTAGTGGGCTGACGTTCGACACAATCGATCGCTGTGAATCCACCTTTCAGATGAGGTCTCTTCCAAGCCTCTCGGAGGTCGTGCGGCCGAAAGGCGAGCGTCCAAGCATTCCGTTTCGCTCCAATAGTAGGCCTTTATTGACTAAATTGTAACATGACGACCTTTGTGATTTCGGCAGAACCTTTGAACCCTTAAGTTTGAGCTTGTGGGCTGACGTTCGACACACTCGATCGTTGTGAATCCACCTTTCAGGGGAGGTCTCCCCCAAGTCGCTGGACGGTTGTGGGGCCGAGCAGAGACCATCAAAGCATCCAGTTTTGCTCCAGTAGTAGGCCTTTATTGACTAAATTGTAACATGACGACCTATGTGATTTCGGCAGAACCTTTGAACCCTTAAGTTTGAGCTAGTGGGCTGACGTTCGACACACTCGATCGTTGTGAATCCACCTTTCAAGGGAGGTGTCCCACAAGTCTCTGGATGGTTGTGGGGCCGAGCGGAGACCATCAAATTTCCAGTTTTGCTCCAGTAATAGGCCTTTATTGACTAAATTGTAACATGACAACCTATGTGATTTCGGCAGGACTTTTGAACCCTTAAGTTTGAGCTAGTGGACTGACGTTCGACACACTCGATCGTTGTGAATCCCCCTTTCAGATGAGGTCTCTTCCAAGCCTCTCGGAGGTCGTGCGGCCGAAAGGCGAGCGTCAAAGCATTCCGTTTCGCTCCAGTGTTAGGCCTTTATTGACTAAATTGTAACATGACGACCTATGTGATTTCGGCAGAAGTTTTGAACCCTTAAGTTTGAGCTAGTGGGCTGACGTTCCAGACACTCGATCGTTGTTAGTCCACCTTTCAGGAGAGGTCTTCCCCAAGTCTCTGGACGGTTGTGGGGCCGAGCGGCGACCGTCAAAGCATTCAGTTTCGCTCCAGTAGTAGTCCTTTATTGACTTAATTGTAACATGACAACCTATGTGATTTCGGCAGGACTTTTGAACCCTTAAATTTTAGCTAGTGGGCTGACGTTCTACACACTCGATCGTTGTGAATCCACCTTTCAGATGAGGTATCTTCCAAGCCTCTCGGAGGTCGTGCGGCCAAAAGGCGATCGTCAAAGCATTGTGTTTCGCTCCAGTTGTAGGCCTTTATTGACTAAATGGTAACATGACGACCTTGGTGATTTCGGCAGAACTTTTGAACCCTTAAGTTTGAGCGAGTGGGATGACGTTCGACACACTCGATCGTTGTGAATTCACCTTTCAGAGGAGGTCTCCCACAAATCTCTGGACGGTTGTGGGGCCGAGCGGCGACAATCAAAACATCCACTTTCGCTCAAGAAGTAGGCCTTTATTGACAAAATTGTAAAATGACGACCTATGTGATTTCGGCAGAACTTTTGAACCCTTAAGTTTGAGCGAGGGGGCTGACGTTCGACACACTCGATCGTTGTGAATCCACTTTTCAGAATAGGTCTCTTCCAAGTCTCTCAGAGGTCGTGCGGCCGAAAGGCGAGCGTCAAAGCATTCCGTTTCGCTCCAGTAGTAGGCCTTTATTGACTAAATTGTAACATGACGACCTATGTGGTTTCGGCAGAAATTTTGAACCCTTAAGTTTGAGTTAGTCGGCTGACGTTCGACACACTCCATCGTTGTTAGTCCACCTTTCAGGAGAGGTTTTCCCCAAGTCTCTGGACGGTTGTGGGGCCGAGCGGCGACCGTCAAAGCATCCACTTTCACTCCAGTAGAAGGCCTTTTTTTACTAAATTGTAACACGACGACCTATGTGATTCGGCAGAACCTTTGAATCCTTAAGTTTGAGCTAGTGGGCTGACGTTCGACACACTCGATCATTGTGAATCCACCTTTCAGATGAGGTCTCTTCCAAGTCTCTTGGAGGTCGTGCGGCAGAAAGGCGAGCGTCAAAGCATTCCGTTTCGCTCCTGTAGTAGGCCTTTATGGACTAAATTGTAACATGACGACCTATGTGATTTCGGCAGAACTTTTGAACCCTTAAGTTTGAGCTTGTGGGCTGACGTTCGAGACACTCGATCGTTGTGAAACCACCTTTCAGGGGAGGTCTCCCCCAAGTCTCTGGACGGTTGTGGGACCAAGCGGCGACCGTCAAAGCATTCAGTTTCGCTCCAGTAGTAGTCATTTATTGACTTAATTGTAACATGACAACCTATGTGATTTCGGCAGGACTTTTGAACCCTTAAACTTTAGCTAGTGGGCTGACGTTCTACACACTCGATCGTTGTGAATCCACCTTTCAGATGAGGTCTCTTCCAAGCCTCTCGGAGGTCGTGCGGCCAAAATGCGATCGTCAAAGCATTGTGTTTCGCTCCAGTTGTAGGCCTTTATTGACTAAATGGTAACATGACGACCTTTGTGATTTCGGCAGAACTTTTGAACCCTTAAGTTTGAGCGAGTGGGATGACGTTCGACACACTCGATCGTTGTGAATTCACCTTTCAGGGGAGATCTCCCACAAATCTCTGGACGGTTGTGGGGCCGAGCGGCGACAATCAAAACATACACTTTCGCTCAAGAAGTAGGCCTTTATTGACAAAATTGTAAAATGACGACCTATGTGATTTCGGCAGGACTTTTTAACCCTTAAGTTTGAGCTAGTGGGCTGACGTTCGACACACTCGATCGTTGTGAATCCCCCTTTCAGATGAGCTCTCTTCCAAGACTCTCGGAGGTCGTGCGGCTGAAAGGCGAGCGTCAAAGCATTCCGTTTCGCTCCAGTAGAAGGCCTTTATTGACAATTGTAACATGACGACCTATGTGATTTCGGCAGAACTTTTGAACCCTTAAGTCTGAGCTCGTGGGCTGACGTTCGACACACTTGATCGTTGTGAATCCCCCTTTCAGGGGAGGTCTCTTCCAAGCCTCTCGGAGGTCGTGCCGCCGAAAGGGGAGCGTCAAAGCATTCCGTTTCCCTCCAGTAGTAGGCCTTTATTGACTAAATTGTAACATGACGACCTATGTGATTTTGGCAGAACTTTTGAACCCTTAAGTCTGAGCTAGTGGGCTGACATTCGACACACTCGATCGTTGTGAATCCCCCTTTCTTATGAGGTCTCTTCCAAGACTCTCGGAGGTCGTGCGGCCGAAAGGCGAGCGTCAAAGCATTCCGTTTCGCTGCTGTAGTAGGCCTTTATCGACTAAATTGTAACATGACGACCGATGTGATTTCGGCAGGACTTTTGAACCCTAAGGTTTGAGCCTTTGGGCTAACGTTCGACACACTCTATCGTTCTGAATTCACCTTTCAGATGAGGTCTCCTCCAAGCCTCTCGGAGGTCGTGCGGCCGAAAGGCGATCGTCAAAGCATTCCGTTTCGCTCCAGTAGTAGGCCTTTATTGACAATTGTAACATGACGACCTATGTGATTTCGGCAGAACTTTTGAACCCTTACGTTTGAGCTAGTGGGCTGATGTTCGACACACTCGATCGTTGTGATTCCACCTTTCAGGTGAGGTCTCTTCCAAGCCTCTCGGAGGTCGTGCCGCCGAAAGGCGACCGTCAAAGAATTCCGTTTCGCTCCAGTAGTAGGCCTTTATTGACTACATTGTAACATGACGACCTATGTGATTTCGGCAGGACTTTTGAACCCTTACGTTTGAGCTAGTGGGCTTACATTCGACACACTCGATCATTGTGAATCCACCTTTCAGATGAGGTCTCTTCCAAGTCTCTCAGAGGTCATGCGGCCAAAAGGCGACGGTCAAAGCATTCCGTTTCGCTCCAGTAGTAGGCCTTTATTGACTAAATTGTAACATGACGACCTCTGTGATTTCGTCAGGAATTTTAAACCCTTAAGTTTGAGCTAGTTGGCTGACGTTCGACACACTCGATCGTTGTCAATCCACCTTTCAGGGGAGGTCTTCCCCAAGTCTCTGAACGGTTGTTGGGCAGAGCGGCGACCGTCAACGCATCCAGTTTCGCTCCAGTTATAGGCCTTATTTGACTACATAGTAAAATGACGACCTATGTGATTTCGGCACACCTTTTGAACCCTTAAGTTAGAGCTAGTGGGCTGACGTTCGACACAATCGATCGTTGTGAATCCACCTTTCAGGGGAGGTCTCCCCCAAGTCTCTGGACGGTTGTGGGACCGAGCGGCGATCGTCAAAGCATTCAGATTCGCTCCAGTCGTAGGCCTTTATTGACTAAATTGTAACATGACGACCTACGTGATTTCGGCAGAACTTTTGAACCCTTACTTTTGAGCTAGTGTGCTGACGTTCGACACACTCGATCGTTGTGAATACACCTTTCAGATGAGGTCTCTTCCATAGCCTCTCAGAGGTCGTGCGCCCGAAGGGGAGCGTCAAAGCATTCCGTTTCGCTCCAGTAGTAGGCCTTTATTGACAATTTTAACATGACGACCTATGTGATTTCGGCAGAACTTTTGAACCCTGACGTTTGAGCTAGTGGGCTGACGTTCGACACACTCGATTGTTGTGAATCCAACTTTCAGGGGAGGTCTTCCCCAAGTCTCTGGACGGTTGTGGGGCAGAGCGGCGACCGTCAAAGCATTCCGTTTCGCTCCAGTTGTAGGCCTTTATTGACAATTGTAACATGACGACCTATGTGATTTCGGCAGAACTTTTGAACCCTTACGTTTGAGCTAGTGTGCTGACGTTCGACACACTCGATCGTTGTGAATCCACCTTTCAGATGAGGTCTCTTCCAAGCCTCTCAGAGGTCGTGCCACCGAAAGGCAATCGTCAAAGCATTCTGTTTCGCTCCAGTCGTAGGCCTTTATTGACTAAATTGTAACATGATGACCTATGTGATTTCGGCAGGACTTTTGAACCCTTAGATTTCAGCTAGTAGGCTGACGTTCGACACACTCGATCGTTGTGAATCCACCTTTCAGATGAGTTCTCCCCCAAGCCTCTCGGAGGTTGTGCGGCCGAAAGGCGAGCGTCAAAGCATTCCATTTCGCTCCAGTAGAAGGCCTTTATTGACAATTGTAACATGACGACCTATGTGATTTCGGCAGAACTTTTGAACCCTTAGGTTTGAGCTCGTGGGCTGACGTTCGACACATTCGATCGTTGTGAATCCTCCTTTCAGATGAGGTCTCCTCCAAGCCTCTCGGATTTCGTGCGACCGCAAGGCGAGCGTCAAAGCATTCCGTTTCGCTCCTGTAGTAGGCCATTATAGACTAAATTGTAACATGACGACCTCTGTGATTTCGTCAGGAATTTTAAACCCTTAAGTTTGAGCTAGTTGGCTGACGTTCGACACACTCGATCGTTGTCAATCCACCTTTCAGGGGAGGTCTTCCCCAAGTCTCTGGACGGTTGTTGGGCCCAGCGGCGACCTTCAACGCATCCAGTTTCGCTCCAGTAATAGGCCTTTATTGACTACATAGTAACATGACGACCTATGTGATTTCGGCACAACTTTTTAACCCTTAAGTTAGAGCTAGTGGGCTGACGTTCGACACACTCGATCGTTGTGAATCCCCCTTTCAGGGGAGGTCTCTTCCAAGCCTCTCGGAGGTCGTGCCGCCGAAAGGCGAGCGTCAAAGCATTCCGTTTTGCTCCAGTAGTAGGCCTTTATTGACTAAATTGTAACATGATGACCTATGTGATTTCGGCAGAACTTTTGAACCCTTAAGTCTGAGCTAGTGGGCTGTAATTCGACACACTCGATCGTTGTGAATCCCCCTTTCTTATGAGGTCTCTTCCAAGCCTCTCAGAGGTCATGCGGCCAAAAGGCGACGGTCAAAGCATTCCGTTTCGCTCCAGTAGTAGGCCTTTATTGACTAAATTGTAACATGACGACCTCTGTGATTTCGTCAGGAATTTTAAACCCTTAAGTTTGAGCTAGTTGGCTGCCGTTCGACACACTCAATCGTTGTCAATCCACCTTTCAGGGGAGGTCTTCCCCAAGTCTCTGAACGGTTGTTGGGCAGAGCGGCGACCGTCAACGCATCCAGTTTCGCTCCAGTTATAGGCCTTATTTGACTACATAGTAAAATGACGACCTATGTGATTTCGGCACACCTTTTGAACCCTTAAGTTAGAGCTAGTGGGCTGACGTTCGACACAATCGATCGTTGTGAATCCACCTTTCAGGGGAGGTCTCCCCCAAGTCTCTGGACGGTTGTGGGACCGAGCGGCGATAGTCAAAGCATTCAGATTCGCTCCAGTAGTAGGCCTTTATTGACTAAATTGTAACATGACGACCTACGTGATTTCGGCAGAACTTTTGAACCCTTACTTTTGAGCTAGTGTGCTGACGTTCGACACACTCGATCGCTGTGAATACACCTTTCAGATGAGGTCTCTTCCATAGCCTCTCAGAGGTCGTGCGCCCGAAGGGGAGCGTCAAAGCATTCCGTTTCGCTCCAGTAGTAGGCCTTTATTGACAATTTTAACATGACGACCTATGTGATTTCGGCAGAACTTTTGAACCCTGACGTTTGAGCTAGTGGGCTGACGTTCGACACACTCGATTGTTGTGAATCCAACTTTCAGGGGAGGTCTTCCCCAAGTCTCTGGACGGTTGTGGGGCAGAGCGGCGACCGTCAAAGCATTCCGTTTCGCTCCAGTTATAGGCCTTTATTGACAATTGTAACATGACGACCTATGTGATTTCGGCAGAACTTTTGAACCCTTACGTTTGAGCTAGTGGGCTGATGTTCGACACACTCGATCGTTGTGATTCCACCTTTCAGGTGAGGTCTCTTCCAAGCCTCTCGGAGGTCGTGCCGCCGAAACGCGACCGTCAAAGCATTCCGTTTTGCTTCAGAAGTAGGCCTTTATTGACTAAATTGTAACATGACGACCTATGTGATTTCGGCAGAACTTTTGAACCCTTAAGTCTGAGCTAGTGGGCTGTAATTCGACACACTCGATCGTTGTGAATCCCCCTTTCTTATGAGGTCTCTTCCAAGCCTCTCGGAGGTGGTGCCGCCGAAAGGCGACCGTCAAAGCATTCCGTTTCGCTCCAGTAGTAGGCCTTTATTGACTAAATTGTAACATGACGACCTATGTGATTTCGGCAGAACTTTTGAACGCTGACGTTTGAGCTAGTGGGCTGACGTTCGACACACTCGATTGTTGTGAATCCACCTTTCAGGGGAGGTCTTCCTCAAGTCTCTGGACGGTTGTTGGTCTGAGCGGCGACCGTCAAAGCTTCCAGTTTAGCTCCAGTAATCGGACTTTATTGACTAAATTGTAACATGACAACCGATGTGAAATCGGCAGAACTTTTGAACGCTTACGTTTGAGCTAGTGTGCTGACGTTCGACACACTCAATCGTTGTGAATCCACCTTTCAGATGAGGTCTCTTCCAAGCCTCTCGGAGGTCGTGCGGCCGAAAGGCGATCGTCAAAGCATTCCGTTTCGCTCCAGTAGTAGGCCTTTATTGACAATTGTAACATGACGACCTATGTGATTTCGGCAGAACTTTTGAACCCTTACGTTCGAGCTAGTGGGCTGATGTTCGACACACTCTATCGTTCTGAATTCACCTTTCAGATGAGGTCTCTTCCAAGCCTCTCGGAGGTGGTGCCGCCGAAAGGCGAACGTCAAAGCATTCCGTTTCGCTCCAGTAGTAGGCCTTTATTGACTAAATTGTAACATGACGACCTATGTGATTTCGGCAGGACTTTTGAACCCTTACGTTTGAGCTAGTGGGCTTACATTCGACACACTCGATCATTGTGAATCCACCTTTCAGATGAGGTCTCTTCCAAGCCTCTCAGAGGTCGTGCGCCCGAAAGGCGACCGTCAAAGCATTCCGTTTCGCTCCAGTTGTAGGCCTTTTTTGACAATTGTAACATGACGACCTATGTGATTTCGGCAGAACTTTTGAACCCTGACGTTTGAGCTAGTGTGCTGACGTTCGACACACTCGATCGTTGTGAATCCACCTTTCTGATGAGGTCTCTTCCAAGCCTCTCAGAGTTTGTGCCACTGAAAGGCGAGCGTCAAAGCATTCCGTTTCGCTCCAGTCGTAGGCCTTTATTGACTAAATTGTAACATGACGACCTATGTGATTTCGGCAGGACTTTAGAACCCTTAGATTTCAGCTCGTAGGCTGACGTTCGACACACTCGATCGTTGTGAATCCACCTTTCTGATGAGCTCTCTTCCAAGCCTCTCGGAGGTCGTGCGCCCGAAAGGCGAGCGTCAAAGCATTCCGTTTCGCTCCAGTAGTAGGCCTTTATTGACAATTGTAACATGACGACCTATGTGATTTCGGCAGAACTTTTGAACCCTGACGTTTGAGCTAGTGGGCTGACGTTCGACACACTCGATTGTTGTGAATCCACCTTTCAGGGGAGGTCTTCCCCAAGTCTCTGGACGGTTGTGGGGCAGAGCGGCGACCGTCAAAGCATTCCGTTTCGCTCCATTTGTAGGCCTTTATTGACAATTGTAACATGACGACCTATGTGATTTCGGCAGAACTTTTGAACCCTTACGTTTGAGCTAGTGTGCTGACGTTCGACACACTCGATCGTTGTGAATCCACCTTTCAGATGAGGTCTCTTCCAAGCCTCTCAGACGTCGTGCCACCGAAAAGCGAGCGTCAAAGCATTCTGTTTCGCTTCAGTCGTAGGCCTTTATTGACTAAATTGTAACATTAAGACCTATGTGATTTCGGCAGGACTTTTGAACCCTTAGATTTCAGCTAGTAGGCTGACGTTCGACACACTCGATTGTTGTGAATACACCTTTCAGATGAGGTCTCCTCCAAGCCTCTCGGAGGTCGTGCGGCCGAAAGGCGAGCATCAAAGCATTCCGTTTCGCTCCAGTTGTAGGCCTTTATTGACTAAATTGTAACATGACGACCTATGTGATTTCGGCAGGACTTTTGAACCCTTAAGTTTGAGCTAGTGGGCTGACGTTCGACACACTCGATCGTTGTGAATCCACCTTTCAGTAGAGGTCTTTCACAAGTCTCTGCATGGTTGTGGGGCAGAGCGGAGACGTCGATCATTGTGAATCCACCTTTCAGATGAGGTCTCTTCCAAGCCTCTTGGAGGTCGTGCGGCCGAAAGGCGAGCGTCAAAGCATTCCGTTTCGCTCCAATAGTAGGCCTTTATTGACTAAATTGTAACATGACGACCTACGTGATTTCGGCAGAACTTTTGAACGCTTAAGTGTGAGCTAGTGGGCTGACGTTCGACACACTCGATCGTTGTGAAACCACCTTTCAGGGGAGGTCTTCCCCAAGTCTCTGGACGGTTGTGGGACCAAGCGGCGACCGTCAAAGCATTCAGTTTTGCTCCAGTAGTAGGCCTTTATTGACTAAATTGTAACATGACGACCTATGTGATTTTGGCAGAACTTTTGAACCCTTTGTCCTGGTCTGTGTTTTGGTTTGGGTTGGGTTTAGTTTTGTTCCATGTTTTCCTGTGTTCCATGTTTGTCGTGTGCTCATTAGGTTGTTGTGTCCACCTGTTCTCGTCTACTTTGTGTCGACCAATCAGCTCTCTCCAGCCACTCGTGTCTTGTCCAGGTGTTCCTCGTTGTCTCGTCAATTTGTTTGTATTTAGTTCCCTGGTTTCTTTCAGTCCTTGTCGGTTCATTGTCGTTGCCATGTCATAGTCGGCAGTTGTTTAGTCGCCAGTTGTTTAGTCACCAGTTGTTTTAATCATTGTGATTAAATATTATTATTTTGAGATTCCCGCACTCCTGCCTTGCCTCCCTGCTTCCCTGCAATTGGGTCCACCATGTTCTTGCCTTGCGTTCCTCGCCTTCGCCCTAACCTGACCCTGCTCCGGCGGCGCTTGTCCAGCGGCCGCCACCCGAACCTGCTCCGGCGGCGCTCATCCAGCGGCCGCCACCCTTCCTTGCTCCGGCGGCGCTCGTCCAGCGGCCGCCACCCGTCCTTGCTCCGGCGGCGCTCGTCCAGCGGCCGCCACCCGTCCTTGCTCCGGCGGCGCTCGTCCAGTGGCCGCCACCCGTCCTTGCTCCGGCGGCGCTCGTCCAGAGGCCGCCACCCGTCCTTGCTCCGGCGGCGTTCGTCCAGCGGCCGCCACCCGACCCTGCTCCGGCGGCGTTCGTCCAGCGGCCGCCACCCGACCCTGCTCCGGCGGCGTTCGTCCAGCGGCCGCCACCCAACCCTATTGCCTGGCTCCTGCATTATCATTGGGTTCGGCACCCTGGCCGTCCGCCTGAATGGCCCTGTAAAGACCCTGGTGCTTGGCGTCCTGGACGACCTCCTGAACCGCTCAGCCAAGCACCTCACCTCGGGTGGCCTGGATGGCCACCAGACTGACCTGAGGGGTGGACTCTGTACACTCCTCCAGGCTCCCTTCCGCCCACCCTGGGTTGATGACTTTTTGGTTGTTGTTTGGGGAACGTCTGGGATCCGTTCCTTTAGAGGGGGGTACTGTCATGGTCTGTGTTTTGGTTTGGGTTGGGTTTAGTTTTGTTCCATGTTTTCCTGTGTTCCATGTTTGTCATGTGCTCATTAGGTTGTTGTGTCCACCTGTTCTCGTCTACTTTGTGTCGACCAATATGCTCTCTCCAGCCACTCGTGTCTTGTCCAGGTGTTCCTCGTTGTCTCGTCAATTTGTTTGTATTTAGTTCCCTGGTTTCTTTCAGTCCTTGTCGGTTCATTGTCGTTGTCACACGTCTTGCCATGTCATAGTCGCCAGTTGTTTAGTCGCCAGTTGTTTAGTCACCAGTTGTTTTAATCATTGTGATTAAATATTATTGTTTTGAGATTCCCGCACTCCTGCCTTGGCTCCCTGCTTCCCTGCAATTGGATCCACCATGTTCTTGCCTTGCGTTCCTCGCCTTCGCCCTAACCACGTACGTGACACCCTTAAGTTTTAGCTAGTGGGCTGACGTTCGACACACTCGATTGTTGTGAATCCACCTTTCAGGGGAGGTCTCCCACAAGTCTCTGGACGGTTGTGGGACCGAGCGGCGAGCGTCAAAGCATTCCGTTTCGCTCCAATAGTAGGCCTTTATTGACTAAATTGTAACATGACGACCTATGTGATTTTGGCAGAACTTTTGAAAATTTAAGTTTGAACTAGTGGGCTGACGTTCGACACACTCGATCGTTGTGAATCCACCTTTCAGATGAGGTCTCTTCCAAGCCTCTCGGAGGTCGTGCGGCCGAAAGGCGAGCCTCAAAGCATTCCGTTTCGCTGATGTAGTAGGCCTTTATTGACTAAATTGTAACATGACGACCAATGTGAAATCGGCAAAACTTTTGAACCCTTAATTTTGAGCAAGTGGGCTGACGTTCGACACACTCGATCGTTGTGAATCCACCTTTCAGGGGAGGTCTTCCCCAAGTCTCTGGACGGTTGTGGGGCCGAGCGGTGACCGTCAAAGCATTCAGTTTCGCTCCAGTAGTAGGCCTTTATTGACTAAATTGTAACATGATGACCTATGTGATTTCGGCAGAACTTTTGAAAATTTAAGTTTGAACTAGTGGGCTGACGTTCGACACACTCGATCGTTGTGAATCCACCTTTCAGATGAGGTCTCTTCCAAGCCTCTCTAAGGTCTGTTTCGCTCCAAGAGTAGGCATTTATTGACTAAATTGTAACATGACGATCTATGTGATTTTGGAAGAACTTTTGAACCCTTAAGTTTGAGCTTGTGTTGACGTTCGACACACTCGATCGTTGTGAATCCACCTTTCAGATGAGATCTCTTCCAAGCCTCTCGGAGGTCATGCCGCCAGAGTTCGAGCGTCAAAGCATTCCGTTTCGCTCCAGTTGTCGGCCTTTATTGACTAAATTGTAACATGACGACCTATGTGATTTCGGCAGGACTTTTGAACCCTTAAGTTTGAGCTAGTGGGCTGACGTTCGACACACTCGATCGTTGTGAATCCACCTTTCAGTGGAGGTCTTTCACAAGTCTCTGGATGGTTGTGGGGCCGAGCGGAGACCATCAAAGCATCCAGTTTTGCTCCAGTAGTAGGCCTTTATTGACTAAATTGTAACATGACGACCTATGTGATTTCGGAAGAACATTTGAACCCTTAAGTTTGAGCTCGTGGCCTGACGTTCGATACACTCGATCATTGTGAATCCACCTTTCAGATGAGGTCTCTTCCAAGCCTCTCAGAGGTCGTGCGGCCGAAAGGCGAGCGTCAAAGCATTCTGTTTCGCTCCAATAGTAGACCTTTATTGACTAAATTGTAACATGACGACCAATGTGATTTCGGCAGAACTTTTGAACACATAAGTTTGAACTAGTGGGCTGACGTTCGACACACTCGATCGTTGTTAATCCACCTTTCAGGGGAGGTCTTTCACAAGTCTCTGGATGGTTGTGGGGCCGAGCGGAGACCATCAAAGCATTCAGTTTCGCTCCAGTAGTAGGCCTTTATTGACTAAATTTTAACATGATGACCTATGTGATTTCGGCAGAACCTTTGAACACATAAGTTTGAACTAGTGGGCTGACGTTCGACACACTCGATCGTTGTTAATCCACCTTTCAGGGGAGGTCTCCCCCAAGTCTCTGGACGGTTGTGGGACCAAGCGGCGACCGTCAAAGCATTCAGTTTCGCTCCAGTAGTAGGCCTTTATTGACTAAATTGTAACATGACGACCTATGTGATTTCGGCAGAACCCTTAAATTTTAACTAGTGGGCTGACGTTCCACACACTCGATCGTTGTGAATCCACCTTACAGATGCGGTCTCTTCCAAGCCTCCCGGAGGTTGTGCGGCCGAAAGGCGAGCATCAAAGCATTCCGTTTCGCTCCAGTTGTAGGCCTTTATTCACGAAATTTTAACATGACGATTTATGTGATTTCGGCAGAACTTTTGAACCCTTAAGTTTGATCTAGTGGGCTGACGTTCGACACAATCGATCGTTGTGAATCCACCTTTCAGTGGAGGTCTTTCACAAGTCTCTGGATGGTTGTGGGGCCGAGCGGAGACCATCAAAGCATTCAGTTTCGCTCCAGTAGTAGGCCTTTATTGACTAAATTTTAACATGATGACCTATGTGATTTCGGCAGAACTTTTGAACACTTAAGTTTGAAGTAGTGGGCTGACGTTCGACACAATCGATCGCTGTGAATCCACCTTTCAGATGAGGTCTCTTTCAAGGCTCTCGGAGGTCGTGCGGCCGAAAGGCGAGCCTCAAAGCAATCCGATTCGCTCATGTAGTTGGCCTTTATTGACTAAATTGTAACATGACGACCTATGTGATTTCGGCAGAACTTTTGAACCCTTAAGTTTGAGCTTGTGGGCTGACGTTCGACACACTCGATCGTTGTTAATCCACCTTTCAGGGGAGGTCTCCCCCAAGTCTCTGGACGGTTGTGGGACCAAGCGGCGACCGTCAAAGCATTCAGTTTCGCTCCAGTAGTAGGCCTTTATTGACTAAATTGTAACATGACGACCTATGTGATTTCGGCAGAACCCTTAAATTTTAGCTAGTGGGCTGACGTTCGACACACTCGATCGTTGTGAATCCACCTTTCAGATGAGGTCTCTTCCAAGCCTCTCGGAGGTCGTGTGGCCGAAAATTGTAACATGACGACCTATGTGATTTTGGCAGAACTTTTGAACCCTTAAGTTAGAGCTAGTGGGCTGACGTTCGACACACTCGATCGTTGTTAATCCACCTTTCAGGGGAGGTCTCCCCCAAGTCTCTGGACGGTTGTGGGACCAAGCGGCGACCGTCAAAGCATTCAGTTTCGCTCCAGTAGTAGGCCTTTATTGACTAAATTGTAACATTACGACCTATGTGATTTCGGCATAACTTTTGAACCCTTAAGTTTGAGCGAGTGGGCTGACGTTCGACACACTCGATCGAAGTGAATTCACCTTTCAGGGGAGGTCTTCCCCAAGTCTCTGGACGGTTGTTGGTCTGAGCGGCGACCGTCAAAGCATCCAGTTTAGCTCCAGTAGTCGGACTTTATTGACTAAATTGTAACATGACGACCTATGTGAAATCGGCAGAACTTTTGAACCCTTAGGTTTGAGCTAGTGGGCTGACGTTCGACACACTCGATCGTTGTGAATCCACTTTTCAGATGAGGTCTCTTCCAAGCCTCTCGGAGGTCGTGCGGCCGAAAGGCGAGCGTCAAAGCATTCCGTTTCGTTCCAATAGTAGGCCTTTATTGACTAAATTGTAACATGACGACCTATGTGATTTTGGCAGAACTTTTGAACCCTTAACTTTGAGCTCGTGTGCTGACGTTCGACACACTCGATCGTTGTGAATCCACCTTTCAGATGAGGTCTTTTCCAAGCCTCTCGGAGGTCATGCCGCCAAAGGTCGAGTGTCAAAGCATTCCGTTTCGCTCCAGTTGTAGGCCTTTATTGAGTAAATTGTAACATGACGACCTATGTGATTTCGGCAGGACTTTTGAACCCTTAAGTTTGAGCTAGTGGGCTGACGTTCGACACACTCGATCGTTGTGAATCCACCTTTCTGATGAGGTCTCTTCCAAGCCTCTCAGAGGTCGTGCGGCCGAAAGGTGAGCGTCAAAGCATTCCGTTTCGCTCCAGTAGTAGGCCTTTATTGACTAAATTGTAACATGATGACCTATGTAATTTCGGCAGAACTTTTGAACACTTAAGTTTGAACTAGTGGGCTGACGTTCGACACAATCGATCGCTGTGAATCCACCTTTCAGATGAGGTCTCTTCCAAGCCTCTCGGAGGTCGTGCGGCCGAAAGGCGAGCCTCAAAGCAATCCGTTTCGCTCATGTCGTAGGCCTTTATTGACTAAATTGTAACATGACGACCTATGTGATTTCGGCAGAACATTTGAACCCTTAAGTTTGAGCTTGTGGGCTGACGTTCGACACACTCGATCGCTGTGAATCCACCTTTCAGGGGAGGTCTCCATCAAGTCTCTAGACGGTTGTGGGACAAAGCGGCGACCGTCAAAGCATTCAGTTTCGCTCCAGTCGTAGGCCTTTATTGACTAAATTGTAACATGACGACCTATGTGATTTCGGCATAACTTTTGAACCCTTAAGTTTGAGCGAGTGGGCTGACGTTCGACACACTCGATCGTTGTGAATCCACTTTTCAGATGAGGTCTCTTCCAAGCCTATCGGAGGTCGTGCGGCCGAAAGGCGAGCGTCAAAGCATTCCGTTTCGCTCCAGTAGTAGGTCTTTATTGAATAAATTGTTACATGACGACCTATGTGATTTCGGGAGACCTTTTGAACCCTTAGGTTTGAGCTAGTGGACTGACGTTCGACACACTCGATCGTTGTGAATCCACATTTCAGATGAGGTCTCTTCCAAGCCTCTCGGACTTCGTGCGGCCGAGCGGCGACCTTCAAAGCATTCCGTTTCGCTCCAGGAGTAGGCCTTTATTGACTAAATTGTAACATGACGACCAATGTGATTTGAGCTAGTAGATTGACATTTGACACACTCGATCGTTGTGAATCCACATTTCAGATGAGGTCTCTTCCAAGCCTCTCGGACTTCGTGGGGCCGAGCGGCGACCTTCAAAGCATTCCGTTTCGCTCCAGGAGTAGGCCTTTATTGACTAAATTGTAACATGACGACCTATGTGATTTCGGCAGAACTTTTGAACCCTTAAGTTTGAGCTAGTGGGCTGATGTTCGACACACTCGATCGTTGTGAATCCACCTTTCAGATGAGGTCTCTTCCAAGCCTCTCGGAGGTCGTGCGGCCGAAACACGAGCGTCGAAGCATTCCGTTTCGCTCCAGTAGTAGGCCTTTATTGACTAAATTGTAACATGACGACCTATGTGATTTCGGCAGAACTTTTGAACCCTCAAGTTTGAGCTAGTGGGCTGACGTTCGACACACTCGATCGTTGTGAATCCTACTTTCAGATGAGGTCTCTTCCAAGCCTCTCGGACTTCGTGCGGCCGAGCGGCGACCGTAATTGCATTCAGTTTCGCTCCAGGAATAGGCCTTTATTGACTAAATTGTAACATGACGACCTATGTGATTTCGGCAGAACTTTTGAACCCTTAAGTTTGAGCTAGTGGGCTGACGTTTGACACACTCGATCGTTGTGAATCCCCCTTTCAGATGAGGTCTCTTCCAAGCCTCTCGGATGTCATGCGGCCGAAACACGAGCGTCGAAGCATTCCGTTTCGCTCCAGGAGTAGGCCTTTATTGACTAAATTGTAACATGACGACCTATGTGATTTCGGCAGAACTTTTGAACCCTTAAGTTTGAGCTAGTAGGCTGACATTCGACACACTCGATCGTTGTGAATCCACCTTTCAGATGAGGTCTCTTCCAAGCCTCTCGGACGTCGTGCGGCCGAAAGGCGAGCCGTCAAAGCATTCCGTTTCGCTCCAGTAGTAGGCCTTTATTGACTAAATTGTAACATGACGACCTATGTGATTTCGGCAGAACTTTTCAACCCTTAAGTTTGAGCAACTGGGCTGACGTTCGACACACTCGATCGTTGTGAATCCACCTTTCAGATGAGGTCTCTTCCAAGCCTCTCGGAGGTCGTGCGGACGAGAGGCGACCGTCAAAGCATTCAGTTTCACTCCAGTAGTAGGCCTTTATTGACTAAATTGTAACATGACGACCTATGTGATTTCGGCAGAACTTTTGAACACTTAAGTTTGAGCTAGTAGGCTGACATTCGACACACTCGCTCGTTGTGAATCCCCCTTTCAGATGAGTTATCTTCCAAGGCTCTCGGACTTCGTGCGGCCGAGCGGCGACCTTCAAAGCATTCAGTTTCGCTCCAGGAGTAGGCCTTTATTGACTAAATTGTAACATGACGACCAATGTGATTTCAGCAGAACTTTTGAACCCTTAAGTTTGAGCAACTGGGCTGACGTTCGACACACTCGATCGTTGTGAATCCACCTTTCAGATGAGGTCTCTTCCAAGCCTCTCGGATGTCATGCGGCTGAAACACGAGCGTCGAAGCAGTCCGTTTCACCTATGTGATTGTTGTCAATCCACCTTTCAGGGGAGGTCTCCCCCAAGTCTCTGGACGGTTGTGGGCCTACGTCGAAGCATTCCGTTTCGCTCCAGTAGTAGACCTTTATTGACTAAATTGTAACATGACGACCTATGTGACTTCGGCAGAACTTTTGAACACTTACGTTTGAGCTAGTAGGCTGACATTCGACACACTCGATCGGTGTGAATCCACCTTTCCGATGAGGTCTCTTCCATGCCTCTCGGAGGTCGTGCAGCCGAAACACGAGCGTCGAAGCATTCCGTTTCGCTCCAGGAGTAGGCCTTTATTGACTAAATTGTAACATGACGACCTATGTGATTTCGGCAGAACTTTTGAACCCTTAAGTTTGAGCTAGTGGGCTGACGTTCGACACACTCGATCGTTGTGAATCCACCTTTCAGATGAGGTCTCTTCCAAGCCTCTCGGATGTCATGCGGCTGAAACACGAGCGTCGAAGCATTCCGTTTCGCTCCAGTAGTAGGACTTTATTGACTAAATTGTAACATGACGACCTATGTGACTGTCAAAGCATTCAGTTTCGCTCCAGGAGTAGGCCTTTATTGACTAAATTGTAACATGACGACCAATGTGATTTGAGCTAGTAGATTGACATTTGACACACTCGATCGTTGTGAATCCACATTTCAGATGAGGTCTCTTCCAAGCCTCTCGGACTTCGTGCGGCCGAGCGGCGACCTTCAAAGCATTCCGTTTCGCTCCAGGAGTAGGCCTTTATTGACTAAATTGTAACATGACGACCTATGTGATTTCGGCAGAACTTTTGAACCCTCAAATTTGAGCTAGTGGGCTGACGTTCGACATACTCGATCGTTGTGAATCCAACTTTCAGATGAGGTCTCTTCCAAGCCTCTCGGACTTCGTGCGGCCGAGCGGCGACCGTAATTGCATTCAGTTTCGCTCCAGGAGTAGGCCTTTATTGACTAAATTGTAACATGACGACCTATGTGATTTCGGCAGAACTTTTGAACCCTTAAGTTTGAGCTAGTGGGCTGACGTTCGACACACTCGATCGTTGTGAATCCACCTTTCAGATGAGGTCTCTTCCAAGCCTGTCGGATGTCATGCGGCTGAAACACGAGCGTCGAAGCAGTCTGTTTCACCTATGTGATTGTTGTGAATCCACCTTTCAGGGGAGGTCTCCCCCAAGTCTCTGGACGGTTGTGGGCCTACGTCGAAGCATTCCGTTTCGCTCCAGTAGTAGGCCTTTATTGACTAAATTGTAACATGACGACCTATGTGACTTCGGCAGAACTTTTGAAC
Source organism: Phyllopteryx taeniolatus (assembly GCF_024500385.1). NCBI lineage: Eukaryota > Metazoa > Chordata > Actinopteri > Syngnathiformes > Syngnathidae > Phyllopteryx > Phyllopteryx taeniolatus. The sequence continues at coordinate 858,835 of NW_026903184.1, forward strand.
ACTTAAGTTTGAGCTAGTAGGCTGACATTCGACACACTCGATCGTTGTGAATCCACCTTTCCGATGAGGTCTCTTCCATGCCTCTCGGAGGTCGAGCGGCCGAAACACGAGCGTCGAAGCATTCCGTTTCGCTCGAGTAGTTGGCCTTTATTGACTAAATTGTAAAATGACGACCGATGTGATTTCGGGAGAACTTTTGAACCCTTAATTTTGAGCCAGTGGGCTGACGTTCGACACACTCGATCGTTGTGAATCCACCTTTCCGATGAGGTCTCTTCCAAGCCTCTCGGACTTCGTGCGGCCGAGAGGCGACCGTAAAAGCATTCGCTTTCGCTCCAGTAGTAGGACTTTATTGACTAAATTGTAACATGATGACCTATGTGACCGTCAAAGCATTCAGTTTCGCTCCAGGAGTAGGCCTTTATTGACTAAATTGTAACATGACGACCAATGTGATTTGAGCTAGTAGATTGACATTTGACACACTCGATCGTTGTGAATCCACATTTCAGATGAGGTCTCTTCCAAGCCTCTCGGACTTCGTGGGGCCGAGCGGCGACCTTCAAAGCATTCCGTTTCGCTCCAGGAGTAGGCCTTTATTGACTAAATTGTAACATGACGACCAATGTGATTTGAGCTAGTAGATTGACATTTGACACACTCGATCGTTGTGAATCCACATTTCAGATGAGGTCTCTTCCAAGCCTCTCGGACTTCGTGGGGCCGAGCGGCGACCTTCAAAGCATTCCGTTTCGCTCCAGTAGTAGGCCTTTATTGACTAAATTGTAACATAACGACCTATGTGATTTCGGCAGAACTTTTGAACCCTTAAGTTTGAGCTAGTGGGCTGACGTTCGACACACTCGATCGTTGTGAATCCACCTTTCAGATGAGGTCTCTTCCATGCCTCTCGGAGGTCGTGCGGCCGAAACACGAGCATCACAGCATTGCGTTTCGCTCCAATCGTAGGCCTTTATTGAATAAATTGTAAAATGACGACCGATGTGATTTCGGGAGAACTTTTGAACCCTTAATTTTGAGCTAGTGGGCTGATGTTCAACACACTCGATTGTTGGGAATCCACCTTTCAGGGGAGGTCTCCCCCAAGTCTCTGGACGGTTGTGGGGCCTAGCAGCCACCGTCAAAGCATTCAATTTTGCGCCAGTCGTAGGCCTTTATTGATTAAATTGTAAGATGACGACCTATGTGATTTCGGCAGAACTTTTGAACCCTTAAGTTTGAGCTAGTGGGCTGACGTTCGACACACTCGATCGTTGTGAATCCACCTTTCAGATGAGGTCTCTTCCAAGCCTCTCGGAGGTCGTGCGGCCGAAACACGAGCGTCGAAGCATTCCGTTTCGCTCCAGTAGTAGGCCTTCATTGACTAAATTGTAACATGACGACCTATGTGATTTCGGCAGAACTTTTGAACCCTCAAATTTGAGCTAGTGGGCTGACGTTCGACACACTCGATCGTTGTGAATCCAACTTTCAGATGAGGTCTCTTCCAAGCCTCTCGGAGGTCGTGCGGCCGAAACACGAGCGTCGAAGCATTCCGTTTCGCTCCAGTAGTAGGACTTTATTGACTAAATTGTAACATGACGACCTATGTGATTTCGGCAGAACTTTTGAACCCTTAAGTTTGAGCTAGTGGGCTGACGTTCGACACACTCGATCGTTGTGAATCCACCTTTAAGATGAGGTCTCTTCCAAGCCTCTCGGATGTCATGCGGCTGAAACACGAGCGTCGAAGCAGTCCGTTTCGCTCCAGTAGTAGGCCTTTATTGATTAATTGGAAAATGACGACCTATGTGACTTCGGCAGAACTTTTGAACACTTAAGTTTGAGCTTGTAGGCTGACATTCGACACACTCGATCGTTGTGAATCCACCTTTCCGATGAGGTCTCTTCCATGCCTCTCGGAGGTCGTGCGGCCGAAACACGAGCGTCGAAGCATTCCGTTTCGCTCCAGGAGTAGGCCTTTATTGACTAAATTGTAACATGACGACCAATGTGATTTGAGCTAGTAGATTGACATTTGACATACTCGATCGTTGTGAATCCAACTTTCAGATGAGGTCTCTTCCAAGCCTCTCAGACGTCGTGCGGCCGAGCGGCGACGTTCAAAGCATTCAGTTTCGCTCCAGGAGTAGCCCTTTATTGACTAAATTGTAACATGACGACCAATGTGATTTCGGCAGAACTTTTGAACCCTTAAGTTTGAGCTAGTGGGCTGACGTTCGACACACTCGATCGTTGTGAACCCACCATTCAGATGAGGTCTCTTCCAAGCCTCTCGGACTTCGTGCGGCCGAGCGGCGACCTTCAAAGCATTCCGTTTCACTCCAGGAGTAGGCCTTTATTGACTAAATTGTAACATGACGACCTATGTGATTTCGGCAGAACTTTTGAACCCTCAAATTTGAGCAAGTGGGCTGACGTTCGACACACTCGATCGTTGTGAATCCAACTTTCAGATGAGGTCTCTTCCAAGCCTCTCGGACTTCGTGCGGCCGAGCGGCGACCGTAATTGCATTCAGTTTCGCTCCAGGAGTAGGCCTTTATTGACTAAATTGTAACATGACGACCTATGTGATTTCGGCAGAACTTTTGAACCCTTAAGTTTGAGCTAGTGGGCTGACGTTCGACACACTCGATCGTTGTGAATCCACCTTTCAGATGAGGTCTCTTCCAAGCCTCTCGGATGTCATGCGGCTGAAACACGAGCGTCGAAGCAGTCCGTTTCACCTATGTGATTGTTGTCAATCCACCTTTCAGGGGAGGTCTCCCCTAAGTCTCTGGACGGTTGTGGGCCTACGTCGAAGCACTCCGTTTCGCTCCAGTAGTAGGCCATTATTGACTAAATTGTAACATGACGACCTATGTGACTTCGGCAGAACTTTTGAACACTTAAGTTTGAGCTAGTAGGCTGACATTCGACACACTCGATCGTTGTGAATCCACCTTTCCGATGAGGTCTCTTCCATGCCTCTCGGAGGTCGTGCGGCCGAAACACGAGCGTCGAAGCATTCCGTTTCGCTCGAGTAGTAGGCCTTTATTGACTAAATTGTAAAATGACGACCGATGTGATTTCGGGAGAACTTTTGAACCCTTAATTTTGAGCTAGTAGATTGACATTTGACACACTCGATCGTTGTGAATCCACATTTCAGATGAGGTCTCTTCCAAGCCTCTCGGACTTCGTGCGGCCGAGCGGCGACCTTCAAAGCATTCCGTTTCGCTCCAGGAGTAGGCCTTCATTGAATAAATTGTAACATGACGACCAATGTGATTTGAGCTAGTAGATTGACATTTGACACACTCGATCGTTGTGAATCCACATTTCAGATGAGGTCTCTTCCAAGCCTCTCGGACTTCGTGGGGCCGAACGGCGACCTTCAAAGCATTCCGTTTCGCTCCAGGAGTAGGCCTTTATTGACTAAATTGTAACATGACGACCTATGTGATTTCGGCAGAACTTTTGAACCCTTAAGTTTGAGCTAGTGGGCTGACGTTCGACACACTCGATCGTTGTGAATCCACCTTTCAGATGAGGTCTCTTCCATGCCTCTCGGAGGTCGTGCGGCCGAAACACGAGCGTCACAGCATTCCGTTTCGCTCCAATCGTAGGCCTTTATTGACTAAATTGTAAAATGACGACCGATGTGATTTCGGGAGAACTTTTGAACCCTTAATTTTGAGCTAGTGGGCTGATGTTCAACACACTCGATTGTTGGGAATCCACCTTTCAGGGGAGGTCTCCCCCAAGTCTCTGGACGGTTGTGGGGCCTAGCAGCGACCGTCAAAGCATTCAATTTTGCGCCAGTCGTAGGCCTTTATTGATTAAATTGTAAGATGACGACCTATGTGATTTTGGCAGAACTTTTGAACCCTTAAGTTTGAGCTAGTGGGCTGACGTTCGACACACTCGATCGTTGTGAATCCACCTTTCAGATGAGGTCTCTTCCAAGCCTCTCGGAGGTCGTGCGGCCGAAACACGAGCGTCGAAGCATTCCGTTTCGCTCCAGTAGTAGGCCTTTATTGACTAAATTGTAACATGACGACCTATGTGATTTCGGCAGAACTTTTGAACCCTCAAATTTGAGCTAGTTGGCTGACGTTCGACACACTCGATCGTTGTGAATCCAACTTTCAGATGAGGTCTCTTCCAAGCCTCTCGGAGGTCGTGCGGCCGAAACACGAGCGTCGAAGCATTCCGTTTCGCTCCAGTAGTAGGACTTTATTGACTAAATTGTAACATGACGACCTATGAGATTTCGGCAGAACTTTTGAACCCTTAAGTTTGAGCTAGTGGGCTGACGTTCGACACACTCGATCGTTGTGAATCCACCTTTCAGATGAGGTCTCTTCCAAGCCTCTCGGATGTCATGCGGCTGAAACACGAGCGTCGAAGCAGTCCGTTTCGCTCCAGTAGTAGGCCTTTATTGATTAATTGGAACATGACGACCTATGTGACTTCGGCAGAACTTTTGAACACTTAAGTTTGAGCTTGTACGCTGACATTCGACACACTCGATCGTTGTGAATCCACCTTTCCGATGAGGTCTCTTCCATGCCTCTCGGAGGTCGTGCGGCCGAAACACGAGCGTCGAAGCATTCCGTTTCAGTCCAGTAGTAGGCCTTTATTGACTAAATTGTAACATGACGACCTATGTGACCGTCAAAGCATTCAGTTTCGCTCCAGGAGTAGGCCTTTATTGACTAAATTGTAACATGACGACCAATGTGATTTGAGCTAGTAGACTGACATTTGACACACTCGATCGTTGTGAATCCACATTTCAGATGAGGTCTCTTCCAAGCCTCTCGGATGTCATGCGGCTGAAACACGAGCGTCGAAGCAGTCCGTTTCACTCCAGTAGTAGGCCTTTATTGACTAAATTGTAAAATGACGACCTTTGTGACTTCGGCAGAACTTTTGAACACTTAAGTTTGTGCTTGTAGGCTGACATTCGACACACTCGATCGTTGTGAATCCACCTTTCCGATGAGGTCTCTTCCATGCCTCTCGGAGGTCGTGCGGCCGAAACACGAGCGTCGAAGCATTCCGTTTCAGTCCAGTAGTAGGCCTTTATTGACTAAATTGTAACATGACGACCTATGTGATTTCGGCAGAACTTTTGAACCCTTAAGTTTGAGCGAGTGGGCTGACGTTCGACACACTCGATCGTTGTGAATCCACCTTTCAGATGAGGTCTCTTCCAAGCCTCTCAGACTTCGTGCGGCCGAGAGGCGACCGTCAAAGCATTCAGTTTCGCTCCAGGAGTAGGCCTTTATTGACTAAATTGTAACATGACGACCAATGTGATTTGAGCTAGTAGATTGACATTTGACACACTCGATCGTTGTGAATCCAACTTTCAGATGAGGTCTCTTCCAAGCCTCTCAGACTTCGTGCGGCCGAGCGGCGACGTTCAAAGCATTCAGTTTCGCTCCAGGAGTAGCCCTTTATTGACTAAATTGTAACATGACGACCAATGTGATTTCGGCAGAACTTTTGAACCCTTAAGTTTGAGCTAGTGGGCTGACGTTCGACACACTCGATCGTTGTGAATCCACCTTTCAGATGAGGTCTCTTCCAAGCCTCTCGGAGGTCGTGCGGCCGAAACACGAGCGTCGAAGCATTCTGTTTCGCTCCAGTAGTAGGCCTTTATTGACTAAATTGTAAAATGACGACCTTTGTGATTTCGGCAGAACTTTTGAACCCTTAAGTTTGAGCTAGTGGGCTGACGTTCGACACACTCGATCGTTGTGAATACACCTTTCAGATGACGTATCTTCCAAGCCTCTCGGACTTCGTGCGGCCGAGCGGCGACCTTCAAAGCATTCAGTTTCGCTCCAGGAGTGGGCCTTTATTGATTAAATTGTAACATGACGACCAATGTGATTTCAGCAGAACTTTTGAACCCTTAAGTTTGAGCAACTGGGCTGACGTTCGACACACTTGATCGTTGTGAATCCACCTTTCAGATGAGGTCTCTTCCAAGCCTCTCGGAGGTCGTGCGGCCGAAACACGAGCGTCGAAGCATTCCGTTTCAGTCCAGTAGTAGGCCTTTATTGACTAAATTGTAACATGACGACCTATGTGATTTCGGCAGAACTTTTGAACCCTTAAGTTTGAGCTAGTGGGCTGACGTTCGACACACTCGATCGTTGTGAATCCACCTTTCAGATGAGGTCTCTTCCAAGCCTCTCGGATGTCATGCGGCTGAAACACGAGCGTCGAAGCAGTCCGTTTCGCTCCAGTAGTAGGCCTTTATTGATTAATTGGAACATGACGACCTATGTGACTTCGGCAGAACTTTTGAACACTTAAGTTTGAGCTTGTACGCTGACATTCGACACACTCGATCGTTGTGAATCCACCTTTCCGATGAGGTCTCTTCCATGCCTCTCGGAGGTCGTGCGGCCGAAACACGAGCGTCGAAGCATTCCGTTTCAGTCCAGTAGTAGGCCTTTATTGACTAAATTGTAACATGACGACCTATGTGACCGTCAAAGCATTCAGTTTCGCTCCAGGAGTAGGCCTTTATTGACTAAATTGTAACATGACGACCAATGTGATTTGAGCTAGTAGATTGACATTTGACACACTCGATAGTTGTGAATCCACATTTCAGATGAGGTCTCTTCCAAGCCTCTCGGATGTCATGCGGCTGAAACACGAGCGTCGAAGCAGTCCGTTTCACTCCAGTAGTAGGCCTTTATTGACTAAATTGTAAAATGACGACCTTTGTGACTTCGGCAGAACTTTTGAACACTTAAGTTTGTGCTTGTAGGCTGACATTCGACACACTCGATCGTTGTGAATCCACCTTTCAGATGAGGTCTCTTCCAAGCCTCTCGGACTTCGTGTGGACGGAGGCGACCGTCAAAGCATTCAGTTTCGCTCCAGTAGTAGGACTTTATTGACTAAATTGTAACATGACGACCTATGTGACTGTCAAAGCATTCAGTTTCGCTCCAGGAGTAGGCCTTTATTGACTAAATTGTAACATGACGACCAATGTGATTTGAGCTAGTAGATTGACATTTGACACACTCGATCGTTGTGAATCCACATTTCAGATGAGGTCTCTTCCAAGCCTCTCGGACTTCGTGCGGCCGAGCGGCGACCTTCAAAGCATTCCGTTTCGCTCCAGGAGTAGGCCTTTATTGACTAAATTGTAACATGACGACCTATGTGATTTCGGCAGAACTTTTGAACCCTCAAATTTGAGCTAGTGGGCTGACGTTCGACATACTCGATCGTTGTGAATCCAACTTTCAGATGAGGTCTCTTCCAAGCCTCTCGGACTTCGTGCGGCCGAGCGGCGACCGTAATTGCATTCAGTTTCGCTCCAGGAGTAGGCCTTTATTGACTAAATTGTAACATGACGACCTATGTGATTTCGGCAGAACTTTTGAACCCTTAAGTTTGAGCTAGTGGGCTGACGTTCGACACACTCGATCGTTGTGAATCCACCTTTCAGATGAGGTCTCTTCCAAGCCTGTCGGATGTCATGCGGCTGAAACACGAGCGTCGAAGCAGTCTGTTTCACCTATGTGATTGTTGTGAATCCACCTTTCAGGGGAGGTCTCCCCCAAGTCTCTGGACGGTTGTGGGCCTACGTCGAAGCCTTCCGTTTCGCTCCAGTAGTAGGCCTTTATTGACTAAATTGTAACATGACGACCTATGTGACTTCGGCAGAACTTTTGAACACTTAAGTTTGAGCTAGTAGGCTGACATTCGACACACTCGATCGTTGTGAATCCACCTTTCCGATGAGGTCTCTTCCATGCCTCTCGGAGGTCGTGCTGCCGAAACACGAGCGTCGAAGCATTCCGTTTCGCTCGAGTAGTTGGCCTTTATTGACTAAATTGTAACATGATGACCTATGTGACCGTCAAAGCATTCAGTTTCGCTCCAGGAGTAGGCCTTTATTGACTAAATTGTAACATGACGACCAATGTGATTTGAGCTAGTAGATTGACATTTGACACACTCGATCGTTGTGAATCCACATTTCAGATGAGGTCTCTTCCAAGCCTCTCGGACTTCGTGGGGCCGAGCGGCGACCTTCAAAGCATTCCGTTTCGCTCCAGGAGTAGGCCTTTATTGACTAAATTGTAACATGACGACCAATGTGATTTCGGCAGAACTTTTGAACCCTTAAGTTTTAGCTAGTGGGCTGATGTTCGACACACTCGATCGTTGTGAATCCACCTTTCAGATGAGGTCTCTTCAATGCCCGGAGGTCGTACGGCCGAAACACGAGCGTCGAAGCATTCCGTTTCGCTCCAGTTGTAGGCCTTTATTGACTAAATTGTAACATGACGACCTATGTGACTTCGGCAGAACTTTTGAACACTTAAGTTTGAGCTAGTAGGCTGACATTCGACACACTCGATCGTTGTGAATCCACCTTTCCGATGAGGTCTCTTCCATGCCTCTCGGAGGTCGTGCGTCCGAAACACGAGCGTCGCAGCATTCCGTTTCGTTCAAGTAGTAGGCCTTTATTGACTAAATTGTAAAATGACGACCGATGTGATTTCGGGAGAACTTTTGAACCCTTAATTTTAAGCTAGTGGGCTGATGTTCAATACACTCGATTGTTGGGAATCCACCTTTCAGGGGAGGTCTCCCCCAAGTCTCTGGACGGTTGTGGGGCCGAGCAGCGACCGTCAAAGCATTCAATTTTGCGCCAGTCGTAGGCCTTTATTGACTAAATTGTAAGATGACGACCTATGTGATTTCGGCAGAACTTTTGAACCCTTAAGTTTGAGCTAGTGGGCTGACGTTCGACACACTCGATCGTTGTGAATCCACCTTTCAGATGAGGTCTCTTCCAAGCCTCTCGGAGGTCGTGCGGCCGAAACACAAGCGTCGAAGCATTCCGTTTCGCTCCAGTAGTAGGCCTTTATTGACTAAATTGTAACATGACGACCTATGTAATTTTGGCAGAAGTTTTGAACCCTTAAGTTAGAGCTAGTGGGCTGACGTTCGACACACGCGATCGTTGTGAATCCACCTTTCCGATGAGGTCTCTTCCAAGCATCTCGGACTTCGTGCGGCCGAGAGGCGACCGTCAAAGCATTCGGTTTCGCTCCAGTAGTAGGACTTCATTGACTAAATTGTAACATGACGACCTATGTGACTTCGGCAGAACTTTTGAACACTTAAGTTTGACCTAGTAGGCTGACCTTCGACACACTCGATCGTTGTGAATCCACCTTTCAGATGAGGTCTCTTCCAAGCCTCTCGGACTTCGTGCGTCCGAGCAGCGACTGTCAAAGCATTCAGTTTCGCTACAGTAGTAGGCCTTTATTGACTAAATTGTAAAATGACGACCTTTGTGATTTCGGCAGAACTTTTAAACCCTTACGTTTGAGCTAGTGGGCTGGCGTTCGACACACTCGATCGTTGTGAATCCACCTTTCAGATGAGGTCTCTTCCAAGCCTCTCGGACTTTGTGCGTCCGAGCAGCGACTGTCAAAGCATTCAGTTTCGCTCCAGGAGTAGGCCTTTATTGACTAAATTGTAACATGACGACCTATGTGATTTCGGCAGAACTTTTCAACCCTTAAGTTTGAGCAACTGGGCTGACGTTCGACACACTCGATCGTTGTGAATCTACCTTTCAGATGAGGTCTCTTCCAAGCCTCTCGGAGGTCGTGCGGCCGAAACACGAGCGTCGAAGCATTCCGTTTCGCTCCAGTAGTAGGCCATTATTGACTAAATTGTAACATGACGACCTATGTGATTTCGGCAGAACTTTTGAACCCTTAAGTTTGAGCTAGTGGGCTGACGTTCGACACACTCGATCGTTGTGAATCCACCTTTCAGATGAGGTCTCTTCCAAGCCTCTCGGATGTCATGCGGCCGAAACAAGAGCGTCGAAGCATTCCGTTTCGCTCCAGTAGTAGGCCTTTATTGACTAAATTGTAACATGACGACCTATGTGACCATCAAAGCATTCATTTTCGCTCCAGGAGTAGGCCTTCATTGACTAAATTGTAACATGACGACCTATGTGATTTCGGCAGAACTTTTCAACCCTTAAGTTTGAGCAACTGGGCTGACGTTCGACACACTCGATCGTTGTGAATCCACCTTTCAGATGAGGTCTCTTCCAAGCCTCTCGGAGGTCGTGCGGCCGAAACACGAGCGTCGAAGCATTCCGTTTCGCTCCAGTAGTAGGCCTTTATTGACTAAATTGTAACATGACGACCTATGTGATTTCGGCTGAAGTTTTGAACCCTTAAGTTAGAGCTAGTGGGCTGACGTTCGACACACACGATCGTTTTGAATCCACCTTTCCGATAAGGTCTCTTCCAAGCCTCTCGGACTTCGTGCGGGCGAGAGGCGACCGTCAAAGCATTTGCTTTCGTTCCAGTAGTAAGACTTTATTGACTAAATTGTAACATGACGACCTATATGATTTCGGCAGAACTTTTGAACACTTACGTTTGAGCTAGTAGGCTGACATTCGACACACTCGATCGTTGTGAATCCACCTTTCAGATGAGGTCTCTTCCAAGCCTCTCGGACTTCGTGCGGACGAGAAGCGACTGTCAAAGCATTCAGTTTCTCTCCAGGAGTAGGCCTTTATTGACTAAATTGTAACATGACGACCAATGTGATCTCGGCAGAACTTTTGAACCCTTAAGTTTGAGCTAGTGGGCTGACGTTTGACACACTCGATCGTTGTGAATCCACCTTTCAGATGAGGTCTCTTCCAAGCCTCTCGGAGGTCGTGCGGCCGAAACACAAGCGTCGAAGCATTCCGTTTCGCTCCAGTAGTAGGCCTTTATTGACTAAATTGTAACATGACGACCTATGTAATTTTGGCAGAAGTTTTGAACCCTTAAGTTAGAGCTAGTGGGCTGACGTTCGACACACGCGATCGTTGTGAATCCACCTTTCCGATGAGGTCTCTTCCAAGCATCTCGGACTTCGTGCGGCCGAGAGGCGACCGTCAAAGCATTCGGTTTCGCTCCAGTAGTAGGACTTCATTGACTAAATTGTAACATGACGACCTATGTGACTTCGGCAGAACTTTTGAACACTTAAGTTTGAGCTAGTAGGCTGACCTTCGACACACTCGATCGTTGTGAATCCACCTTTCAGATGAGGTCTCTTCCAAGCCTCTCGGACTTTGTGCGTCCGAGCAGCGACTGTCAAAGCATTCAGTTTCGCTCCAGGAGTAGGCCTTTATTGACTAAATTGTAACATGACGACCTATGTGATTTCGGCAGAACTTTTCAACCCTTAAGTTTGAGCAACTGGGCTGACGTTCGAAACACTCGATCGTTGTGAATCTACCTTTCAGATGAGGTCTCTTCCAAGCCTCTCGGAGGTCGTGCGGCCGTAACACGAGCGTCGAAGCATTCCGTTTCGCTCCAGTAGTAGGCCTTTATTGACTAAATTGTAAAATGACGACCTGTGTGGCTTCGGCAGAACTTTTGAACCCTTAGGTTTGAGCTAGTGGGCTGGCGTTCGACACACTTGATCGTTGTGAATCCACCTTTAAGATGACGTCTCTTCCAATCCTCTCGGACTTCGTGCGTCCAAGCAGCGACTGTCAAAGCATTCAGTTTCGCTCCAGGAGTAGGCCTTTATTGACTAAATTGTAACATGACGACCTATGTTTTTTCGGCAGAACTTTTCAACCCTTAAGTTTGAGCAACTGGGCTGACGTTCGACACACTCGATCGTTGTGAATCCACCTTTCAGATGAGGTCTCTTCCAAGCCTCTCGGAGGTCGTGCGGCCGAAACACAAGCGTCGAAGCATTCCGTTTCGCTCCAGTAGTAGGCCTTTATTGACTAAATTGTAACATGACGACCTATGTGGCTTCGGCAGAACTTTTGAACCCTTAGGTTTGAGCAAGTGGGCTGGCGTTCGACACACTTGATCGTTGTGAATCCACCTTTAAGATGACGTCTCTTCCAATCCTCTCGGACTTCGTGCGTCCAAGCAGCGACTGTCAAAGCATTCAGTTTCGCTCCAGGAGTAGGCCTTTATTGACTAAATTGTAACATGACGACCTATGTTTTTTCGGCAGAACTTTTCAACCCTTAAGTTTGAGCAACTGGGCTGACGTTCGACACACTCGATCGTTGTGAATCCACCTTTCAGATGAGGTCTCTTCCAAGCCTCTCGGAGGTCGTGCGGCCGAAACACAAGCGTCGAAGCATTCCGTTTCGCTCCAGTAGTAGGCCTTTATTGACTAAATTGTAACATGACGACCTATGTAATTTTGGCAGAAGTTTTGAACCCTTAAGTTAGAGCTAGTGGGCTGACGTTCGACACACGCGATCGTTGTGAATCCACCTTTCCGATGAGGTCTCTTCCAAGCATCTCGGACTTCGTCCGGCCGAGAGGCGACCGTCAAAGCATTCGGTTTCGCTCCAGTAGTAGGACTTTATTGACTAAATTGTAACATGACGACCTATGTGACTTCGGCAGAACTTTTGAACCCTCAAATTTGAGCTAGTGGGCTGACGTTTGACACACTCGATCGTTGTGAATCCACCTTTCAGATGAGGTCTCTTCCAAGCCTCTCGGACTTCGTGCGTCCGAGCAGCGACTGCCAAAGCATTCAGTTTCGCTACAGTAGTAGGCCTTTATTGACTAAATTGTAAAATGACGACCTTTGTGATTTCGGCTGAAGTTTTGAACCCTTAAGTTAGAGCTAGTGGGCTGACGTTCGACACACACGATCGTTGAGAATCCACCTTTCCGATAAGGTCTCTTCCAAGTCTCTCGGACTTCGTGCGGCCGAGAGGCGACCGTCAAAGCATTTGCTTTCGTTCCAGTAGTAAGACTTTATTGACTAAATTGTAACATGACGACCTATGTGATTTCGGCAGAACTTTTGAATACTTACGTTTGAGCTAGTAGGCTGACATTCGACACACTCGATCGATGTGAATCCACCTTTCAGATGAGGTCTCTTCCAAGCCTCTCGGACTTCGTGCGGACGAGAAGCGACTGTCAAAGCATTCAGTTTCTCTCCAAGAGTAGGCCTTTATTGACTAAATTGTAACATGACGACCAATGTGATCTCGGCAGAACTTTTGAACGCTTAAGTTTGAGCTAGTGGGCTGACGTTTGACACACTCGATCGTTGTGAATCCACCTTTCCGATGAGGTCTCTTCCAAGCATCTCGGACTTCGTGCGGCCGAGAGGCGACCGTCAAAGCATTCGGTTTCGCTCCAGTAGTAGGACTTCATTGACTAAATTGTAACATGACGACCTATGTGACTTCGGCAGAACTTTTGAACACTTAAGTTTGAGCTAGTAGGCTGACCTTCGACACACTCGATCGTTGTGAATCCACCTTTCAGATGAGGTCTCTTCCAAGCCTCTCGGACTTCGTGCGTCCGAGCAGCGACTGTCAAAGCATTCAGTTTCGCTACAGTAGTAGGCCTTTATTGACTAAATTGTAAAATGACGACCTTTGTGATTTCGGCAGAACTTTTAAACCCTTACGTTTGAGCTAGTGGGCTGGCGTTCGACACACTCGATCGTTGTCAATCCACCTTTCAGATGAGGTCTCTTCCAAGCCTCTCGGACTTTGTGCGTCCGAGCAGCGACTGTCAAAGCATTCAGTTTCGCTCCAGGAGTAGGCCTTTATTGACTAAATTGTAACATGACGACCTATGTGATTTCGGCAGAACTTTTCAACCCTTAAGTTTGAGCAACTGGGCTGACGTTCGACACACTCGATCGTTGTGAATCTACCTTTCAGATGAGGTCTCTTCCAAGCCTCTCGGAGGTCGTGCGGCCGAAACACGAGCGTCGAAGCATTCCGTTTCGCTCCAGTAGTAGGCCTTTATTGACTAAATTGTAACATGACGACCTATGTGATTTCGGCAGAACTTTTGAACCCTTAAGTTTGAGCTAGTGGGGTGACGTTCGACACACTCGATCGTTGTGAATCCACCTTTCAGATGAGGTCTCTTCCAAGCCTCTCGGATGTCATGCGGCCGAAACAAGAGCGTCGAAGCATTCCGTTTCGCTCCAGTAGTAGGCCTTTATTGACTAAATTGTAACATGACGACCTATGTCACCATCAAAGCATTCAGTTTCGCTCCAGGAGTAGGCCTTTATTGACTAAATTGTAACATGACGACCTATGTGATTTCGGCAGAACTTTTCAACCCTTAAGTTTGAGCAACTGGGCTGACGTTCGACACACTCGATCGTTGTGAATCCACCTTTCAGATGAGGTCTCTTCCAAGCCTTTCGGAGGTCGTGCGGCCGAAACACGAGCGTCGAAGCATTCCGTTTCGCTCCAGTAGTAGGCCTTTATTGACTAAATTGTAACATGACGACCTATGTGATTTCGGCAGAACTTTTGAACCCTCAAATTTTAGCTAGGGGGCTGACGTTCAACACACTCGATCGTTGTGAATCCAACTTTCAGATGAGGTCTCTTCCAAGCCTCTCGGACTTCGTGCGGCCGAGCAGCGACTGTCAAAGCATTCAGTTTCGCTCCAGGAGTAGGCCTTTATTGACTAAATTGTAACATGACGACCTATGTGATTTCGGCAGAACGTTTCAACCCTTAAGTTTGAGCAACTGGGCTGACGTTCGACACACTCGATCGTTGTGAATCCACCTTTCAGATGAGGTCTCTTCCAAGCCTCTCGGTGGTCGTGCGGCCGAAACACAAGCGTCGAAGCATTTCGTTTCGCTCCAGTAGTAGGCCTTTATTATCTAAATTGTAACATGACGACCTATGTGATTTCGGCAGAACTTTTGAACCCTTAAGTTAGAGCTAGTGGGCTGACGTTCGACACACACGATCGTTGTGAATCCACCTTTCCGATAAGGTCTCTTCCAAGCCTCTCGGACTTCTTGCGGCCGAGAGGCGACCGTCAAAGCATTCGCTTTCGTTCCAGTAGTAAGACTTTATTGACTAAATTGTAACATGACGACCTATGTGATTTCGGCAGAACTTTTGAACACTTACGTTTGAGCTAGTAGGCTGACATTCGACACACTCGATCGTTGTGAATCCACCTTTCAGATGAGGTCTCTTCCAAGCCTCTCGGACTTCGTGCGGACGAGAAGCGACTGTCAAAGCATTCAGTTTCTCTCCAGGAGTAGGCCTTTATTGATTAAATTGTAACATGACGACCTATGTGATTTCGGCAGAACCTTTCAACCCTTAAGTTTGAGCAACTGCGCTGACGTTCGACACACTCAATCGTTGTGAATCCACCTTTCAGATGAGGTCTCTTCCAAGCCTCTCGGAGGTCGTGCGGCCGAAACACGAGCGTCGAAGCATTCCGTTTCGCTCCAGTAGTAGGCCTTTATTGACTAAATTGTAACATGACGACCTATGTCACCATCAAAGCATTCAGTTTCGCTCCAGGAGTAGGCCTTTATTGACTAAATTGTAACATGACGACCTATGTGATTTCGGCAGAACTTTTCAACCCTTAAGTTTGAGCAACTGGGCTGACGTTCGACACACTCGATCGTTGTGAATCCACCTTTCAGATGAGGTCTCTTCCAAGCCTTTCGGAGGTCGTGCGGCCGAAACACGAGCGTCGAAGCATTCCGTTTCGCTCCAGTAGTAGGCCTTTATTGACTAAATTGTAACATGACGACCTATGTGATTTCGGCAGAACTTTTGAACCCTCAAATTTTAGCTAGGGGGCTGACGTTCAACACACTCGATCGTTGTGAATCCAACTTTCAGATGAGGTCTCTTCCAAGCCTCTCGGACTTCGTGCGGCCGAGCAGCGACTGTCAAAGCATTCAGTTTCGCTCCAGGAGTAGGCCTTTATTGACTAAATTGTAACATGACGACCTATGTGATTTCGGCAGAACGTTTCAACCCTTAAGTTTGAGCAACTGGGCTGACGTTCGACACACTCGATCGTTGTGAATCCACCTTTCAGATGAGGTCTCTTCCAAGCCTCTCGGTGGTCGTGCGGCCGAAACACAAGCGTCGAAGCATTTCGTTTCGCTCCAGTAGTAGGCCTTTATTGACTAAATTGTAACATGACGACCTATGTGATTTCGGCAGAACTTTTGAACCCTTAAGTTAGAGCTAGTGGGCTGACGTTCGACACACACGATCGTTGTGAATCCACCTTTCCGATAAGGTCTCTTCCAAGCCTCTCGGACTTCTTGCGGCCGAGAGGCGACCGTCAAAGCATTCGCTTTCGTTCCAGTAGTAAGACTTTATTGACTAAATTGTAACATGACGACCTATGTGATTTCGGCAGAACTTTTGAACACTTACGTTTGAGCTAGTAGGCTGACATTCGACACACTCGATCGTTGTGAATCCACCTTTCAGATGAGGTCTCTTCCAAGCCTCTCGGACTTCGTGCGGACGAGAAGCGACTGTCAAAGCATTCAGTTTCTCTCCAGGAGTAGGCCTTTATTGACTAAATTGTAACATGACGACCTATGTGATTTCGGCAGAACTTTTCAACCCTTAAGTTTGAGCAACTGCGCTGACGTTCGACACACTCAATCGTTGTGAATCCACCTTTCAGATGAGGTCTCTTCCAAGCCTCTCGGAGGTCGTGCGGCCGAAACACGAGCGTCGAAGCATTCCGTTTCGCTCCAGTAGTAGGCCATTATTGACTAAATTGTAACATGACGACCTATGTGATTTCTGCAGAACTTTTGAACCCTCAAATTTGAGCTAGTGGGCTGACGTTCGACACACTCGATCGTTGTGAATGCACCTTTCAGATGAGGTCTCTTCCAAGCCTCTCGGACTTCGTGCGTCCGAGCAGCGACTGTCAAAGCATTCAGTTTCGCTCCAGGAGTAGGCCTTTATTGACTAAATTGTAACATGACGACCTATGTGATTTCGGCAGAACTTTTCAACCCTTAAGTTTGAGCAAGTGGGCTGACGTTCGACACACGATCGTTGTGAATCCACCTTTCAGATGAGGTCTCTTCCAAGCCTTTCGGAGGTCGTGCGGCCGAAACACGAGCGTCGAAGCATTCCGTTTCGCTCCAGTAGTAGGCCTTTATTGACTAAATTGTAACATGACGACCTATGTGATTTCGGCAGAACTTTTGAACCCTCAAATTTGAGCTAGTGGGCTGACGTTCGACACACTCGATCGTTGTGAATCCACCTTTCAGATGAGGTCTCTTCCAAGCCTCTCGGACTTCGTGCGTCCGAGCAGTGACTGTCAAAGCATTCAGTTTCGCTCCAGGAGTAGGCCTTTATTGACTAAATTGTAACATGACGACCTATGTGATTTCGGCAGAACTTTTCAACCCTTAAGTTTGAGCAACTGGGCTGACGTTCGACACACTCGATCGTTGTGAATCCACCTTTCAGATGAGGTCTCTTCCAAGCCTTTCGGAGGTCGTGCGGCCGAAACACGAGCGTCGAAGCATTCCGTTTCGCTCCAGTAGTAGGCCTTTATTGACTAAATTGTAACATGACGACCTATGTGATTTCGGCAGAACTTTTGAACCCTCAAATTTTAGCTAGTGGGCTGACGTTCAACACACTCGATCGTTGTGAATCCAACTTTCAGATGAGGTCTCTTCCAAGCCTCTCGGACTTCGTGCGGCCGAGCAGCGACTGTCAAAGCATTCAGTTTCGCTCCAGGAGTAGGCCTTTATTGACTGAATTGTAAAATGACGACCTTTGTGATTTCGGCAGAACTTTTGAACCCTTAAGTTTGAGCTAGTGGGCTGGCGTTCGACACACTCGATCGTTGTGAATCCACCTTTCAGATGACGTCTTTTCCAAGCCTCTCGGACTTCGTGCTGACGAGAAGCGACTGTCAAAGCATTCAGTTTCGCTCCAGGAGTAGGCCTTTATTGACTAAATTGTAACATGACGACCTATGTGATTTCGGCAGAACTTTTGAACCCTCAAATTTGAGCTAGTGGGCTGACGTTCGACACACTCGATCGTTGTGAATCCACCTTTCAGATGAGGTCTCTTCCAAGCCTCTCGGACTTTGTGCGTCCGAGCAGCGACTGTCAAAGCATTCAGTTTCGCTCCAGGAGTAGGCCTTTATTGACTAAATTGTAACATGACGACCTATGTGATTTCGGCAGAACTTTTCAACCCTTAAGTTTGAGCAACTGGGCTGACGTTCGACACACTCGATCGTTGTGAATCTCCCTTTCAGATGAGGTCTCTTCCAAGCCTCTCGGAGGTCGTGAGGCCGAAACACGAGCGTCGAAGCATTCCGTTTCGCTCCAGTAGTAGGCCTTTATTGACTAAATTGTAACATGACGACCTATGTGATTTCGGCAGAACTTTTGAACCCTTAAGTTTGAGCTTGTGGGCTGACGTTCGACACACTCGATCGTTGTGAATCCACCTTTCAGATGAGGTCTCTTCCAAGCCTCTCGGATGTCATGCGGCCGAAACAAGAGCGTCGAAGCATTCCGTTTCGCTCCAGTAGTAGGCCTTTATTGACTAAATTGTAACATGACGACCTATGTGACCATCAAAGCATTCAGTTTCGCTCCAGGAGTAGGCCTTTATTGACTAAATTGTAACATGACGACCTATGTGATTTCGGCAGAACTTTTCAACCCTTAAGTTTGAGCAACTGGGCTGACGTTCGACAGACTCGATCGTTGTGAATCCACCTTTCAGATGAGGTCTCTTCCAAGCCTTTCGGAGGTCGTGCGGCCGAAACACGAGCGTCGAAGCATTCCGTTTCGCTCCAGTAGTAGGCCTTTATTGACTAAATTGTAACATGACGACCTATGTGATTTCGGCAGAACTTTTCAACCCTTAAGTTTGAGCAACTGGGCTGACGTTCAACACACTCGATCGTTGTGAATCCACCTTTCAGATGAGGTCTCTTCCAAGCCTCTCGGTGGTCGTGCGGCCGAAACACAAGCGTCGAAGCATTTCGTTTCGCTCCAGTAGTAGGCCTTTATTGACTAAATTGTAACATGACGACCTATGTGATTTCGGCAGAACTTTTGAACACTTACGTTTGAGCTAGTAGGCTGACATTCGACACACACGATCGTTGTGAATCCACCTTTCAGATAAGGTCTCTTCCAAGCCTCTCGGACTTCGTGCGGACGAGAGGCGACCGTCAAAGCATTCAGTTTCGCTCCAGTAGTAGGACTTTATTGACTAAATTGTAACATGACGACCTATGTGATTTCGGCAGAACTTTTGAACACTTAAGTTTGAGCTAGTAGGCTGACATTCGACACACTCGATCGTTGTGAATCCACCTTTCAGATGAGGTCTCTTCCAAGCCTCTCGGACGGTCGTGCGGCCGAAGAGGCGACCGTCAAAGCATTCAGTTTCGCTCCAGGAGTAGGCCTTTATTGACTAAATTGTAACATGACGACCTATGTGATTTCGGCAGAACTTTTGAACCCTTACGTTTGAGCTAGTGGGCTGACGTTCGACACACCCGATCGTTGTGAATCCACCTTTCAGATGAGGTCTCTTCCAAGCCTTTCGGAGGTCGTGCGGCCGAACCATGAGCGTCAAAGCATTCCGTTTCGGTCCAGTAGTAGGCCTTTATTGACTAAATTGTAACATGACGACCTATGTGATTTCGGCAGAACTTTTGAACACTTAAGTTTGAGCTAGTAGGGCTGACATTCGACACACTCGATCGTTGTGAATCCACCTTTCAGATGAGGTCTCTTCCAAGCCTCTCGGACTTCGTGCGGCCGAGCAGCGACCTGTCAAAGCATTCAGTTTCGCTCCAGGAGTAGGCCTTTATTGACTGAATTGTAAAATGACGACCTTTGTGATTTCGGCAGAACTTTTGAACCCTTAAGTTTGAGCTAGTGGGCTGACGTTCGACACACTCGATCGTTGTGAATCCACCTTTCAGATGAGGTCTCTTCCAAGCCTCTCGGACTTCGTGCTGACGAGAGCGACTGTCAATGCATTCAGTTTCGCTCCAGGAGTAGGCCTTTATTGACTAAATTGTAACATGACGACCTATGTGATTTCGGCAGAACTTTTGAACCCTTAAGTTTGAGCTAGTGGGCTGACGTTCGACACACTCGATCGTTGTGAATCCACCTTTCAGATGAGGTCTCTTCCAAGCCTCTCGGAGGTCGTGCGGCCGAAACACGAGCGTCGAAGAATTCCGTTTCGCTCCAGTAATAGGCCTTTATTGACTAAATTGTAACATGACTACCTTTGTGATTTCGGCAGAACTTTTGAACCCTCAAATTTGAGCTAGTGGGCTGACGTTCGAAACACTCGATCGTTGTGAATCCACCTTTCAGATGAGGTCTCTTCCAAGCCTCTCGGACTTTGTGCGTCCGAGCAGCGACTGTCAAAGCATTCAGTTTCGCTCCAGGAGTAGGCCTTTATTGACTAAATTGTAACATGACGACCTATGTGATTTCGGCAGAACTTTTCAACCCTTAAGTTTGAGCAACTGGGCTGACGTTCGACACACTCGATCGTTGTGAATCTCCCTTTCAGATGAGGTCTCTTCCAAGCCTCTCGGAGGTCGTGAGGCCGAAACACGAGCGTCGAAGCATTCCGTTTCGCTCCAGTAGTAGGCCTTTATTGACTAAATTGTAACATGACGACCTATGTGATTTCGGCAGAACTTTTGAACCCTTAAGTTTGAGCTTGTGGGCTGACGTTCGACACACTCGATCGTTGTGAATCCACCTTTCAGATGAGGTCTCTTCCAAGCCTCTCGGATGTCATGCGGCCGAAACAAGAGCGTCGAAGCATTCCGTTTCGCTCCAGTAGTAGGCCTTTATTGACTAAATTGTAACATGACGACCTATGTGACCATCAAAGCATTCAGTTTCGCTCCAGGAGTAGGCCTTTATTGACTAAATTGTAACATGACGACCTATGTGATTTCGGCAGAACTTTTCAACCCTTAAGTTTGAGCAACTGGGCTGACGTTCGACAGACTCGATCGTTGTGAATCCACCTTTCAGATGAGGTCTCTTCCAAGCCTTTTGGAGGTCGTGCGGCCGAAACACGAGCGTCGAAGCATTCCGTTTCGCTCCAGTAGTAGGCCTTTATTGACTAAATTGTAACATGACGACCTATGTGATTTCGGCAGAACTTTTCAACCCTTAAGTTTGAGCAACTGGGCTGACGTTCAACACACTCGATCGTTGTGAATCCACCTTTCAGATGAGGTCTCTTCCAAGCCTCTCGGTGGTCGTGCGGCCGAAACACAAGCGTCGAAGCATTTCGTTTCGCTCCAGTAGTAGGCCTTTATTGACTAAATTGTAACATGACGACCTATGTGATTTCGGCAGAACTTTTGAACCCTTAAGTTAGAGCTAGTGGGCTGACGTTCGACACACACGATCGTTGTGAATCCACCTTTCCGATAAGGTCTCTTCCAAGCCTCTCGGACTTCGTGCGGCCGAGAGGCGACCGTCAAAGCATTCGCTTTCGTTCCAGTAGTAAGACTTTATTGACTAAATTGTAACATGACGACCTATGTGATTTCGGCAGAACTTTTGAACACTTACGTTTGAGCTAGTAGGCTGACATTCGACACACTCGATCGTTGTGAATCCACCTTTCAGATGAGGTCTCTTCCAAGCCTCTCGGACTTCGTGCGGAGAAGAAGCGACTGTCAAAGCATTCAGTTTCTCTCCAGGAGTAGGCCTTTATTGACTAAATTGTAACATGACGACCTATGTGATTTCGGCAGAACTTTTCAACCCTTAAGTTTGAGCAACTGGGCTGACGTTCGACACACGATCGTTGTGAATCCACCTTTCAGATGAGGTCTCTTCCAAGCCTTTCGGAGGTCGTGCGGCCGAAACACGAGCGTCGAAGCATTCCGTTTCGCTCCAGTAGTAGGCCTTTATTGACTAAATTGTAACATGACGACCTATGTGATTTCGGCAGAACTTTTGAACCCTCAAATTTGAGCTAGTGGGCTGACGTTCGACACACTCGATCGTTGAGAATCCACCTTTCAGATGAGGTCACTTCCAAGCCTCTCGGACTTCGTGCGGCCAAGCGGCGACCGTAATTGCATTCAGTTTCGCTCCAGGAGTAGGCCTTTATTGACAAAATTGTAACATGACGACCTATGTGATTTCGGCAGAACTTTTGAACACTTACGTTTGAGCTAGTAGGCTGACATTCGACACACCCGATCGTTGTGAATCCACCTTTCAGATGAGGTCTCTTCCAAGCCACTCGGCCTTCGTGCGGACGAGAGGCGACCGTCAAAGCATTCAGTTTCGCTCCAGGAGTAGGCCTTTATTGACAAAATTGTAACATGACGACCAATGTGATTTCGGCAGAACTTTTGAACCCTTAAGTTTGAGCGAGTGGGCTGACGTTCGACACACTCGATGGTTGTGAATCCACCTTTCAGGGGAGGTCTCTTCCATGTCTCTGGACGGTTGTGGGGCTGAGCAGCGACCGTCAAAGCATTCAGTTTCGCTCCAGGAGTAGGCCTTTATTGACTAAATTGTAACATGACGACCTATCTGATTTCGGCAGAACTTTTAAACACTTACGTTTGAGCTAGTAGGCTGACATTCGACACACTCGATCGTTGTGAATCCACCTTTCAGATGAGGTCTCTTCCAAGCCTCTCGGACTTCGTGCGGACGAGAGGCGACCGTCAAAGCATTCAGTTTCGCTCCAGTAGTAGGACTTTATTGACTAAATTGTAACATGACGACCTATGTGATTTCGGCAGAACTTTTGAACACTTAAGTTTGAGCTAGTAGGCTGACATTCGACACACTCGATCGTTGTGAATCCACCTTTCCGATGAGGTCTCTTCCAAGCCTCTCGGACTTCGTGCGGCCGAGAGGCGACCGTCAAAGCATTCAGTTTCGCTCCAGGAGTAGGCCTTTATTGACTAAATTGTAAAATGACGACCTTTGTCATTTCGGCAGAACTTTTGAACCCTTAAGTTTGAGCTAGTGGGCTGACGTTCGACACACTCGATCGTTGTGAATCCACCTTTCAGATGAGGTCTCTTCCAAGCCTTTCGGAGGTCGTGCGGCCGAAACACGAGCGTCGAAGCATTCAGTTTCGCTCCAGTAGTAGGACTTTATTGACTAAATTGTAACATGACGACCTATGTGATTTCGGCAGAACTTTTGAACACTTAAGTTTGAGCTAGTAGGCTGACATTCGACACACTCGATCGTTGTGAATCCACCTTTCCGATGAGGTCTCTTCCAAGCCTCTCGGACTTCGTGCGGCCGAGAGGCGACCGTCAAAGCATTCAGTTTCGCTCCAGGAGTAGGCCTTTATTGACTAAATTGTAAAATGACGACCTTTGTCATTTCGGCAGAACTTTTGAACCCTTAAGTTTGAGCTAGTGGGCTGACGTTCGACACACTCGATCGTTGTGAATCCTACTTTCAGATGAGGTCACTTCCAAGCCTCTCGGACTTCGTGCGGCCGAGCGGCGACCGTAATTGCATTCAGTTTCGCTCCAGTCGTAGGCCTTTATTGACTAAATTGTAACATGACGACCTATGTGATTTCGGCAGAACTTTTGAACCCTTAAGTTTGAGCTAGTGGGCTGACGTTCGACACATTCGATCGCTGTAAATCCACCTTTCAGATGAGGTCTCTTCCAAGCCTCTCGGAGGTTGTGCGGCCAAAACACGAGCCGAAGCATTCCGTTTCGCTCCAGTAGTAGGCCTTTATTGACTAAATTGTAACATGACGACCTATGTGATTTCGGCAGAACTTTTGAACACTTAAGTTTGAGCTAGTGGGCTGACGTTCGACACACTCGATCATTGTGAATCCACCTTTCAGATGAGGTCTCTTCCAAGCCTCTCGGACTTCGTGCGGCCGATAGGCGACAGTCAAAGCATTCGCTTTCTCTCCAGTAGTAGGACTTTATTGACTAAATTGTAACATGACGACCTATGTGATTTCGGCAGAACTTTTGAACACTTACGTTTGAGCTAGTAGGCTCACATTCGACACACTCGATCGTTGTGAATCCACCTTTCAGATGAGGTCTCTTCCAAGCCTCTCGGACTTCGTTCGGACGAGAGGCGACCGTCAAAGCATTCAGTTTCGCTCCAGGAGTAGGCCTTTATTGACTAAATTGTAACATGACGACCAATGTGATTTTGGCAGAACTTTTAAACCCTTAAGTTTGAGCTAGTGGGCTGACGTTCGACACACTCGATCGTTGTGAATCCTACTTTCAGATGAGGTCACTTCCAAGCCTCTCGGATGTCATGCGGCCGAAACACGAGCGTCGAAGCATTCCGTTTCTCTCCAGTAGTAGGCCTTTATTGACTAAATTGTAACATGACGACCAATGTGATTTCGGCAGAACTTTTGAACCCTTAAGTTTGAGCTAGTGGGCTGACTTTCGAAAGACTCGATCGTTCTGTATCCACCTTTCAGATGAGGTCTCTTCCAAGCCTCTCGGACTTCGTGCGTCCCAGCAGCGACTGTCAAAGAATTCAGTTTCGCTCCAGGAGTAGGCCTTTATTGATTAAATTGTAACATGACGACCTATGTGATTTCGGCAGAACTTTTGAACCCTCAAGTTAGAGCTAGTGGGCTGACGTTCGACACACTCGATCGTTGTGAATCCACCTTTCAGATGAGGTCTCTTCCAAGCCTCTCGGACTTCGTGCGGCCAAAATACAAGCGTCGAAGCATTCCGTTTTGCTCCAGTAGTAGGCCTTTATTGACTAAATTGTAAAATGACGACCTTTGTGATTTCGGCAGAACCTTTGAACCCTTAAGTTTGAGCTAGTGGGCTGACGTTCGACACACTTGATCGTTGTGAATCCACCTTTCAGATGATGTCTCTTTCAAGCCTCTCGGATGTCATGCGGCCGAAACACAAGCGTCGAAGCATTCCGTTTCACTCCAGTAGTAGGCCTTTATTGACTAAATTGTAACATGACGACCTATGTGACTTCGCCAGAACTTTTGAACACTTAAGTTTGAGCTAGTGGGCTGACGTTCGACACTCTTGATCGTTGTGAATCCATCTTTCAGATGAGGTCTCTTCCAAGCCTCTCGGATGTCATGCGGCCGAAACACGAGCGTCGAAGCATTCCGTTTCGCTCCAGGAGTAGGCCTTTATTGACTAAATTGTAACATGACGACCTATGTGATTTCGGCAGAACTTTTCAACCCTTAAGTTTGAGCAACTGGGCTGACGTTCGACACACTCGATCGTTGTGAATCCACCTTTCAGATGAGGTCTCTTCCAAGCCTCTCGGAGGTCGTGCAGCCAAAACATAAACGTCGAAGCATTCCGTTTCGCTCCAGTAGTAGGCCTTTATTGACTAAATTGTAACATGACGACCTATGTGATTTCGGCAGAACTTTTGAACACTTACGTTTGAGCTAGTAGGCTGATATTCGACACACTCGATCGTTGTGAATCCACCTTTAAGATGAGGTCTCTTCCAAGCCTCTCGGACTTCGTGCGGACGAGAGGCGACCGACAAAGCATTCAGTTTCGCTCCAATAGTAGGACTTTATTGACTAAATTGTAACATGACGACCTATGTGATTTCGGCAGAACTTTTGAACCCTTAAATTTGAGCTAGTGGGCTGACGTTCGACACACTCGATCGTTGTGAATCCACCTTTCAGATGAGGTCTCTTCCAAGCCTCTCGGATGTCATGCGGCCGAAACACGAGCATCGAAGCATTCCGTTTCGCTCCAGTAGTAGGCCTTTATTGACTAAATTGTAACATGACGACCTATGTGACTTCGGCAGAAATTTTTAACACTTAGGTATGAGCTAGTAGGCTGACATTCGACACACTCGATCGTTGTGAATCCACCTTTAAGATGAGGTCTCTTCCAAGCCTCTCGGACTTGGTGCGGCCGAGCGGCGACCTTCAAAGCATTCAGTTTCGCTCCAGAAGTAGGCCTTTATTGACTAAATTGTAACATGACGACCAATGTGATTTCGGCAGAAGTTTTGAACCCTTAAGTTTGAGCTAGTTGCCTGATGTTCGACACTCTTGATCGTTGTGAATCCACCTTTCAGATGAGGTCTCTTCCAAGCCTTTCGGAGGTCGTGCGGCCGAAACACGAGCGTCGAAGCATTCCGTTTCGCTCCAGTAGTAGGCCTTTATTGACTAAATTGTAACATGACGACCTATGTGATTTCGGCAGAACTTTTGAACCCTCAAATTTTAGCTAGGGGGCTGACGTTCAACACACTCGATCGTTGTGAATCCAACTTTCAGATGAGGTCTCTTCCAAGCCTCTCGGACGTCGTGCGGCCGAGCAGCGACTGTCAAAGCATTCAGTTTCGCTCCAGGAGTAGGCCTTTACTGACTAAATTGTAACATGACGACCTATGTGATTTCGGCAGAACGTTTCAACCCTTAAGTTTGAGCAACTGGGCTGACGTTCGACACACTCGATCGTTGTGAATCCACCTTTCAGATGAGGTCTCTTCCAAGCCTCTCGGTGGTCGTGCGGCCGAAACACAAGCGTCGAAGCATTTCGTTTCGCTCCAGTAGTAGGCCTTTATTGACTAAATTGTAACATGACGACCTATGTGATTTCGGCAGAACTTTTGAACCCTTAAGTTAGAGCTAGTGGGCTGACGTTCGACACACACGATCGTTGTGAATCCAGCTTTCCGATAAGGTCTCTTCCAAGCCTCTCGGACTTCGTGCGGCCGAGAGGCGACCGTCAAAGCATTCGCTTTCGTTCCTGTAGTAAGACTTTATTGACTAAATTGTAACATGACGACCTATGTGATTTCGGCAGAACTTTTGAACACTTACGTTTGAGCTAGTAGGCTGACATTCGACACACTCGATCGTTGTGAATCCACCTTTCAGATGAGGTCTCTTCCAAGCCTCTCGGACTTCGTGCGGACAAGAAGCGACTTTCAAAGCATTCAGTTTCTCTCCAGGAGTAGGCCTTTATTGACTAAATTGTAACATGACGACCTATGTGATTTCGGCAGAACTTTTCAACCCTTAAGTTTGAGCAACTGGGCTGACGTTCGACACACTCGATCGTTGTGAATCCACCTTTCAGATGAGGTCTCTTCCAAGCCTCTCGGAGGTCGTGCGGCCGAAACACGAGCGTCGAAGCATTCCGTTTCGCTCCAGTAGTAGGCCATTATTGACTAAATTGTAACATGACGACCTATGTGATTTCGGCAGAACTTTTGAACCCTCAAATTTGAGCTAGTGGGCTGACGTTCGACACACTCGATCGTTGTGAATCCACCTTTCAGATGAGGTCTCTTCCAAGCCTCTCGGACTTCGTGCGTCCGAGCAGCGACTGTCAAAGCATTCAGTTTCGCTCCAGGAGTAGGCCTTTATTGACTAAATTGTAACATGACGACCTATGTGATTTCGGCAGAACTTTTCAACCCTTAAGTTTGAGCAACTGGGCCGACGTTCGACACACGATCGTTGTGAATCCACCTTTCAGATGAGGTCTCTTCCAAGCCTTTCGGAGGTCGTGCGGCTGAAACACGAGCGTCGAAGCATTCCGTTTCGCTCCAGTAGTAGGCCTTTATTGACTAAATTGTAACATGACGACCTATGTGATTTCGGCAGAACTTTTGAACCCTCAAATTTGAGCTAGTGGGCTGACGTTCGACACACTCGATCGTTGTGAATCCACCTTTCAGATGAGGTCACTTCCAAGCCTCTCGGACTTCGTGCGGCCAAGCGGCGACCGTAATTGCATTCAGTTTCGCTCCAGGAGTAGGCCTTTATTGACAAAATTGTAACATGACGACCTATGTGATTTCGGCAGAACTTTTGAACACTTACGTTTGAGCTAGTAGGCTGACATTCGACACACCCGATCGTTGTGAATCCACCTTTCAGATGAGGTCTCTTCCAAGCCACTCGGACTTCGTGCGGACGAGAGGCGACCGTCAAAGCATTCAGTTTCGCTCCAGGAGTAGGCCTTTATTGACAAAATTGTAACATGACGACCAATGTGATTTCGGCAGAACTTTTGAACCCTTAAGTTTGAGCGAGTGGGCTGACGTTCGACACACTCGATGGTTGTGAATCCACCTTTCAGGGGAGGTCTCCCCCATGTCTCTGGACGGTTGTGGGGCTGAGCAGCGACCGTCAAAGCATTCAGTTTCGCTCCAGGAGTAGGCCTTTATTGACTAAATTGTAACATGACGACCTATCTGATTTCGGCAGAACTTTTGAACACTTACGTTTGAGCTAGTAGGCTGACATTCGACACACTCGATCGTTGTGAATCCACCTTTCAGATGAGGTCTCTTCCAAGCCTCTCGGACTTCGTGCGGACGAGAGGCGTCCGTCAAAGCATTCAGTTTCGCTCCAGTAGTAGGACTTTATTGACTAAATTGTAACATGACGACCTATGTGATTTCGGCAGAACTTTTGAACACTTAAGTTTGAGCTAGTAGGCTGACATTCGACACACTCGATCGTTGTGAATCCACCTTTCCGATGAGGTCTCTTCCAAGCCTCTCGGACTTCGTGCGACCGAGAGGCGACCGTCAAAGCATTCAGTTTCGCTCCAGGAGTAGGCCTTTATTGACTAAATTGTAAAATGACGACATTTGTCATTTCGGCAGAACTTTTGAACCCTTAAGTTTGAGCTAGTGGGCTGACGTTCGACACACTCGATCGTTGTGAATCCTACTTTCAGATGAGGTCACTTCCAAGCCTTTCGGAGGTCGTGCGGCCGAGCGGCGACCGTAATTGCATTCAGTTTCGCTCCAGTCGTAGGCCTTTATTGACTAAATTGTAACATGACGACCTATGTGATTTCGGCAGAACTTTTGAACCCTTAAGTTTGAGCTAGTGGGCTGACGTTCGACACATTCGATCGCTGTAAATCCACCTTTCAGATGAGGTCTCTTCCAAGCCTCTCGGAGGTTGTGCGGCCAAAACACGAGCCGAAGCATTCCGTTTCGCTCCAGTAGTAGGCCTTTATTGACTAAATTGTAACATGACGACCTATGTGATTTCGGCAGAACTTTTGAACACTTACGTTTGAGCTAGTAGGCTCACATTCGACACACTCGATCGTTGTGAATCCACCTTTCAGATGAGGTCTCTTCCAAGCCTCTCGGACTTCGTTCGGACGAGAGGCGACCGTCAAAGCATTCAGTTTCGCTCCAGGAGTAGGCCTTTATTGACTAAATTGTAACATGACGACCAATGTGATTTTGGCAGAACTTTTAAACCCTTAAGTTTGAGCTAGTGGGCTGACGTTCGACACACTCGATCGTTGTGAATCCTACTTTCAGATGAGGTCACTTCCAAGCCTCTCGGATGTCATGCGGCCGAAACACGAGCGTAGAAGCATTCCGTTTCTCTCCAGTAGTAGGCCTTTATTGACTAAATTGTAACATGACGACCAATGTGATTTCGGCAGAACTTTTGAACCCTTAAGTTTGAGCTAGTGGGCTGACGTTCGAAACACTCGATCGTTCTGTATCCACCTTTCAGATGAGGTCTCTTCCAAGCCTCTCGGACTTCGTGCGTCCCAGCAGCGACTGTCAAAGAATTCAGTTTCGCTCCAGGAGTAGGCCTTTATTGACTAAATTGTAACATGACGACCTATGTGATTTCGGCAGAACTTTTGAACCCTCAAGTTAGAGCTAGTGGGCTGACGTTCGACACACTCGATCGTTGTGAATCCACCTTTCAGATGAGGTCTCTTCCAAGCCTCTCGGACTTCGTGCGGCCAAAATACAAGCGTCGAAGCATTCCGTTTTGCTCCAGTAGTAGGCCTTTATTGACTAAATTGTAAAATGACGACCTTTGTGATTTCGGCAGAACCTTTGAACCCTTAAGTTTGAGCTAGTGGGCTGACGTTCGACACACTTGATCGTTGTGAATCCACCTTTCAGATGAGGTCTCTTTCAAGCCTCTCGGATGTCATGCGGCCGAAACACAAGCGTCGAAGCATTCCGTTTCGCTCCAGTAGTAGGCCTTTATTGACTAAATTGTAACATGACGACCTATGTGACTTCGCCAGAACTTTTGAACACTTAAGTTTGAGCTAGTGGGCTGACGTTCGACACTCTTGATCGTTGTGAATCCATCTTTCAGATGAGGTCTCTTCCAAGCCTCTCGGATGTCATGCGGCCGAAACACGAGCGTCGAAGCATTCCGTTTCGCTCCAGTAGTAGGACTTTATTGACTAAATTGTAACATGACGACCTATGTGATTTCGGCAGAACTTTTCAACCCTTAAGTTTGAGCAACTGGGCTGACGTTCGACACACTCGATCGTTGTGAATCCACCTTTCAGATGAGGTCTCTTCCAAGCCTCTCGGAGGTCGTGCAGCCAAAACATAAACGTCGAAGCATTCCGTTTCGCTCCAGTAGTAGGCCTTTATTGACTAAATTGTAACATGACGACCTATGTGATTTCGGCAGAACTTTTGAACACTTACGTTTGAGCTAGTAGGCTGATATTCGACACACTCGATCGTTGTGAATCCACCTTTAAGATGAGGTCTCTTCCAAGCCTCTCGGACTTCGTGCGGACGAGAGGCGAACGTCAAAGCATTCAGTTTCGCTCCAATAGTAGGACTTTATTGACTAAATTGTAACATGACGACCTATGTGATTTCGGCAGAACTTTTGAACCTTTAAGTTTGAGCTAGTGGGCTGACGTTCGACACACACGATCGTTGTGAATCCACCTTTCAGATGAGGTCTCTTCCAAGCCTCTCGGATGTCATGCGGCCGAAACACGAGCATCGAAGCATTCCGTTTCGCTCCAGTAGTAGGCCTTTATTGACTAAATTGTAACATGACGACCTATGTGACTTCGGCAGAAATTTTTAACACTTAGGTATGAGCTAGTAGGCTGACATTCGACACACTCGATCGTTGTGAATCCACCTTTAAGATGAGGTCTCTTCCAAGCCTCTCGGACTTGGTGCGGCCGAGCGGCGACCTTCAAAGCATTCAGTTTCGCTCCAGAAGTAGGCCTTTATTGACTAAATTGTAACATGACGACCAATGTGATTTCGGCAGAAGTTTTGAACCCTTAAGTTTGAGCTAGTGGCCTGATGTTCGACACTCTTGATCGTTGTGAATCCACCTTTCAGATGAGGTCTCTTCCAAGCCTCTCGGAGGTCGTGCGGCCGAAACACGAGCGACGAAGCATTCCGTTTCGCTCCAGTAGTAGGCCTTTATTGAATAAATTGTAAAATGACGACCTTTGTGATTTCGTCAGAACTTTTGAACCCTTAGGTTTGAGCAACTGGGCTGACGTTCGACACACTCGATCGTTGTGAATCCACCTTTCAGATGAGGTCTCTTCCAAGCCTCTCAGACTTCGTGCGTCTGAGCAGCGACTGTCATAGCATTCAGTTTCGCTCCAGGAGTAGGCCTTTATTGACTAAATTGTAACATGACGACCAATGTGATTTCGGCAGAACTTTTCAACCCTTAAGTTTGAGCAACTGGGCTGACGTTCGATACACTCGATTGTTGTGAATCCACCTTTCAGATGAGGTCTCTTCCAAGCCTCTCGGAGGTCGTGCGGCCGAAACACAAGCGTCGAAGCATTCCGTTTCGCTCCAGTAGTAGGCCTTTATTGACAAAATTGTAACATGACGACCTATGTGATTTCGGCAGAACTTTTGAACCCTTAAGTTAGAGCTAGTGGGCTGACGTTCGACACACTCGATCGTTGTGAATCCTACTTTCAGATGAGGTCTCTTCCAAGCCTCTCGGACTTCGTGCGGCCGAGAGGCGACCGTCAAAGCATTCGCTTTCGCTCCAGTAGTAGGACTTTATTGACTAAATTGTAACATGACGACCTATGTGGTTTCGGCAGAACTTTTGAACCCTCAAGTTTGAGCTAGTGGGCTGACGTTCGACACACTCGAACGTTGTGAATCCTACTTTCAGATGAGGTCTCTTCCAAGCCTCTCGGACTTCGTGCGGCCGAGCGGCGACCGTCAAAGCATTCAGTTTCGCTCCAGGAGTAGGCCTTTATTGACTAAATTGTAACATGACGACCTATGTGATTTCGGCAGAACTTTTGAACCCTTAAGTTAGAGCTAGTGGGCTGACGTTCGACACACTCGATCGTTGTGAATCCACCTTTCAGATGAGGTCTCTTCCAAGCCTCTCGGACTTCGTGCGGCCAAAATACAAGCGTCGAAGCATTCCGTTTTGCTCCAGTAGTAGGCCTTTATTGACTAAATTGTAAAATGACGACCTTTGTGATTTCGGCAGAACCTTTGAACCCTTAAGTTTGAGTTAGTGGGCTGACGTTCGACACACTTGATCGTTGTGAATACACCTTTCAGATGAGGTCTCTTTCAAGCCTCTCGGATGTCATGCGGCCGAAACACGAGCGTCGAAGCATTCAGTTTCGCTCCAGTAGTAGGCCTTTATTGACTAAATTGTAACATGACGACCTATGTGACTTCGGCAGAACTTTTGAACACTTAAGTTTGAGCTAGTAGGCTGACATTCAACACACTCGATCGTTGTGAATCCACCTTTCAGATAAGGTCTCTTCCAAGCCTCTCGGACTTCGTACGTCCGAGCAGCGACTGTCAAAGCATTCAGTTTCGCTCCAGGAGTAGGCCTTTATTGACTAAATTGTAACATGACGACCTATGTGATTTCGGCAGAACTTTTGAACCCTTAAGTTTGAGCTAGTGGGCTGACGTTCGACTCATTCGATCGCTGTAAATCCACCTTTCAGATGAGGTCTCTTCCAAGCCTCCCGGAGGTTGTGCGGCCAAAACACGAGCCGAAGCATTCCGTTTCGCTCCAGTAGTAGGCCTTTATTGACTAAATTGTAACATGACGACCTATGTGATTTCGGCAGAACTTTTGAACACTTACGTTTGAGCTAGTAGGCTCACATTCGACACACTCGATCGTTGTGAATCCACCTTTCAGATGAGGTCTCTTCCAAGCCTCTCGGACTTCGTTCGGACGAGAGGCGACCGTCAAAGCATTCAGTTTCGCTCCAGGAGTAGGCCTTTATTGACTAAATTGTAACATGACGACCAATGTGATTTTGGCAGAACTTTTAAACCCTTAAGTTTGAGCTAGTGGGCTGACGTTCGACACACTCGATCGTTGTGAATCCTACTTTCAGATGAGGTCACTTCCAAGCCTCTCGGATGTCATGCGGCCGAAACACGAGCGTCGAAGCATTCCATTTCTCTCCAGTAGTAGGCCTTTATTGACTAAATTGTAACATGACGACCAATGTGATTTCGGCAGAACTTTTCAACCCTTAAGTTTGAGCAACTGGGCTGACGTTCGATACACTCGATTGTTGTGAATCCACCTTTCAGATGAGGTCTCTTCCAAGCCTCTCGGAGGTCGTGCGGCCGAAACACAAGCGTCGAAGCATTCCGTTTCGCTCCAGTAGTAGGCCTTTATTGACAAAATTGTAACATGACGACCTATGTGATTTCGGCAGAACTTTTGAACCCTTAAGTTAGAGCTAGTGGGCTGACGTTCGACACACTCGATCGTTGTGAATCCTACTTTCAGATGAGGTCTCTTCCAAGCCTCTCGGACTTCGTGCGGCCGAGAGGCGACCGTCAAAGCATTCGCTTTCGCTCCAGTAGTAGGACTTTATTGACTATATTGTAACATGACGACCTATGTGGTTTCGGCAGAACTTTTGAACCCTCAAGTTTGAGCTAGTGGGCTGACGTTCGACACACTCGAACGTTGTGAATCCTACTTTCAGATGAGGTCTCTTCCAAGCCTCTCGTACTTCGTGCGGCCGAGCGGCGACCTTCAAAGCATTCAGTTTCGCTCCTGGAGTAGGCCTTTATTGACTAAATTGTAACATGACGACCAATGTGATTTCGGCAGAACTTTTGAACACTTACGTTTGAGCTAGTAGGCTGACATTCGACACACTCGATCGTTGTGAATCCACCTTGCAGATGAGGTCTCTTCCAAGCCTCTCGGAGGTCGTGCGGCCGAATCACGAGCGTCGAAGCATTCCGTTTCGCTCCAGTCGTAGGCCTTTATTGACTAAATTGTAACATGACGACCAATGTGATTTCGGCAGAACTTTTGAACACTTACGTTTGAGCTAGTAGGCTGACATTCGACACACTCGATCGTTGTGAATCCACCTTTCAGATGAGGTCTCTTCCAAGCCACTCGGACTTCGTGCGGACGAGAGGCGACCGTCAAAGCATTCAGTTTCGCTCCAGGAGTAGGCCTTTATTGACAAAATTGTAACATGACGACCTATGTGATTTCGGCAGAACTTTTGAACCCTTAAGTTTGAGCTAGTGGGCTGACGTTCGACACACTCGATCGTTGTGAATCCACCTTTCAGATGAGGTCTCTTCCAAGCCTCTCGGATGTCATGCGGGCGAAACACGAGCGTCGAAGCATTCCGTTTTGCTCCAGTAGTAGGCCTTTATTGACAAAATTGTAAAACGACGACCTTTGTGATTTCGGCAGAACTTTTGAACCCTTAAGTTTGAGCGAGTGGGCTGACGTTCGACACACTCGATGGTTGTGAATCCACCTTTCAGGGGAGGTCTCCCCCATGTCTCTGGACGGTTGTGGGGCCGAGCAGCGACCGTCAAAGCATTCAGTTTCGCTCCAGGAGTAGGCCTTTATTGACTAAATTGTAACATGACGACCTATGTGATTTCGGCATAACTTTTGAACACTTACGTTTGAGCTAGTAGGCTGACATTCGACACACTCGATTGTTGTGAATCCACCTTTCAGATGAGGTCTCTTCCAAGCCTTTCGGACTTCGTGCGGACGAGAGGAGACCGTCAAAGCATTCAGTTTCGCTCCAGTAGTAGGACTTTATTGACTAAATTGTAACATGACGACCTATGTGATTTCGGCAGAACTTTTGAACACTTAAGTTCGAGCTAGTAGGCTGACAATTGACACACTCGATCGTTGTGAATCCACCTTTCCGATGAGGTCTCTTCCAAGCCTCTCGGACTTCGTGCGGCCGAGAGGCGACCGTCAAAGCATTCAGTTTCGCTCCACGAGTACGCCTTTATTGACTAAATTGTAACATGACGACCAATGTGATTTCGGCAGAACTTTTGAACCCTTAAGTTTGAGCTAGTGGGCTGACGTTCGACACTCTTGATCGTTGTGAATCCACCTTTCAGATGAGGTCTCTTCCAAGCCTCTCGGAGGTCGTGCGGCCGAAACACGAGCGTCGAAGCATTCCGTTTCGCTCCAGTAGTAGGCCTTTATTGACTAAATTGTAAAATGACGACCTTTGTGATTTCGGCAGAACTTTTGAACCCTTAAGTTTGAGCTAGTGGGCTGACGTTCGACACACTCGATCGTTGTGAATCCACCTTTCAGATGAGGTCTCTTCCAAGCCTCTCGTACTTCGTGCGGCCGAGCGGCGACCTTCAAAGCATTCAGTTTCGCTCCTGGAGTAGGCCTTTATTGACTAAATTGTAACATGACGACCAATGTGATTTCGGCAGAACTTTTGAACACTTACGTTTGAGCTAGTAGGCTGACATTCGACACACTCGATCGTTGTGAATCCACCTTGCAGATGAGGTCTCTTCCAAGCCTCTCGGAGGTCGTGCGGCCGAATCACGAGCGTCGAAGCATTCCGTTTCGCTCCAGTCGTAGGCCTTTATTGACTAAATTGTAACATGACGACCTATGTGATTTCGGCAGAACTTTTGAACACTTACGTTTGAGCTAGTAGGCTCACATTCGACACACTCGATCGTTGTGAATCCACCTTTCAGATGAGGTCTCTTCCAAGCCTCTCGGACTTCGTTCGGACGAGAGGCGACCGTCAAAGCATTCAGTTTCGCTCCAGGAGTAGGCCTTTATTGACTAAATTGTAACATGACGACCTATGTGATTTCGGCAGAACTTTTGAACCCATAAGTTTGAGCTAGTGGGCTGACGTTCGACACACTCGATCGTTGTGAATCCTACTTTCAGATGAGGTCACTTCCAAGCCTATCGGATGTCATGCGGCCGAAACACCAGCGTCGAAGCATTCCGTTTCTCTCCAGTAGTAGGCCTTTATTGACTAAATTGTAACATGACGACCAATGTGATTTCGGCAGAACTTTTGAACACTTACGTTTGAGCTAGTAGGCTGACATTCGACACACTCGATCGTTGTGAATGCACCTTTCAGATGAGGTCTCTTCCAAGCCTCTCGGACTTCGTGCGGCCGAGCGGCGACCTTCAAAGCATTCAGTTTCGCTCCAGTAGTAGGCATTTATTGACTAAATTGTAACATGACGACCTATGTGATTTCGGCAGAACTTTTCAAACCTTAAGTTTGAGCAACTGGGCTGACGTTCGACACACTCTATCGTTGTGAATCCACCTTTCAGATGAGGTCTCTTCCAAGCCTCTCGGAGGTCGTGCGGCCAAAACACAAGCGTCGAAGCATTCCGTTTCGCTCCAGTAGTAGGCCTTTATTGACTAAATTGTAACATGACGACCTATGTGATTTCGGCAGAACTTTTGAACACTTACGTTTGAGCTAGTAGGCTGACATTCGACACACTCGATCGTTGTGAATCCACCTTTCAGATGAGGTCTCTTCCAAGCCTCTCGGATGTCATGCGGGCGAAACACGAGCGTCGAAGCATTCCGTTTTGCTCCAGTAGTAGGCCTTTATTGACAAAATTGTAAAACGACGACCTTTGTGATTTCGGCAGAACTTTTGAACCCTTAAGTTTGAGCGAGTGGGCTGACGTTCGACACACTCGATGGTTGTGAATCCACCTTTCAGGGGAGGTCTCCCCCATGTCTCTGGACGGTTGTGGGGCCGAGCAGCGACCGTCAAAGCATTCAGTTTCGCTCCAGGAGTAGGCCTTTATTGACTAAATTGTAACATGACGACCTATGTGATTTCGGCATAACTTTTGAACACTTACGTTTGAGCTAGTAGGCTGACATTCGACACACTCGATTGTTGTGAATCCACCTTTCAGATGAGGTCTCTTCCAAGCCTTTCGGACTTCGTGCGGACGAGAGGCGACCGTCAAAGCATTCAGTTTCGCTCCAGTAGTAGGACTTTATTGACTAAATTGTAACATGACGACCTATGTGATTTCGGCAGAACTTTTGAACACTTAAGTTCGAGCTAGTAGGCTGACAATTGACACACTCGATCGTTGTGAATCCACCTTTCCGATGAGGTCTCTTCCAAGCCTCTCGGACTTCGTGCGGCCGAGAGGCGACCGTCAAAGCATTCAGTTTCGCTCCACGAGTACGCCTTTATTGACTAAATTGTAACATGACGACCAATGTGATTTCGGCAGAACTTTTGAACCCTTAAGTTTGAGCTAGTGGGCTGACGTTCGACACTCTTGATCGTTGTGAATCCACCTTTCAGATGAGGTCTCTTCCAAGCCTCTCGGAGGTCGTGCGGCCGAAACACGAGCGTCGAAGCATTCCGTTTCGCTCCAGTAGTAGGCCTTTATTGACTAAATTGTAAAATGACGACCTTTGTGATTTCGGCAGAACTTTTGAACCCTTAAGTTTGAGCTAGTGGGCTGACGTTCGACACACTCGATCGTTGTGAATCCACCTTTCAGATGAGGTCTCTTCCAAGCCTCTCGTACTTCGTGCGGCCGAGCGGCGACCTTCAAAGCATTCAGTTTCGCTCCTGGAGTAGGCCTTTATTGACTAAATTGTAACATGACGACCAATGTGATTTCGGCAGAACTTTTGAACACTTACGTTTGAGCTAGTAGGCTGACATTCGACACACTCGATCGTTGTGAATCCACCTTGCAGATGAGGTCTCTTCCAAGCCTCTCGGAGGTCGTGCGGCCGAATCACGAGCGTCGAAGCATTCCGTTTCGCTCCAGTCGTAGGCCTTTATTGACTAAATTGTAACATGACGACCTATGTGATTTCGGCAGAACTTTTGAACACTTACGTTTGAGCTAGTAGGCTCACATTCGACACACTCGATCGTTGTGAATCCACCTTTCAGATGAGGTCTCTTCCAAGCCTCTCGGACTTCGTTCGGACGAGAGGCGACCGTCAAAGCATTCAGTTTCGCTCCAGGAGTAGGCCTTTATTGACTAAATTGTAACATGACGACCTATGTGATTTCGGCAGAACTTTTGAACCCATAAGTTTGAGCTAGTGGGCTGACGTTCGACACACTCGATCGTTGTGAATCCTACTTTCAGATGAGGTCACTTCCAAGCCTATCGGATGTCATGCGGCCGAAACACCAGCGTCGAAGCATTCCGTTTCTCTCCAGTAGTAGGCCTTTATTGACTAAATTGTAACATGACGACCAATGTGATTTCGGCAGAACTTTTGAACACTTACGTTTGAGCTAGTAGGCTGACATTCGACACACTCGATCGTTGTGAATGCACCTTTCAGATGAGGTCTCTTCCAAGCCTCTCGGACTTCGTGCGGCCGAGCGGCGACCTTCAAAGCATTCAGTTTCGCTCCAGTAGTAGGCATTTATTGACTAAATTGTAACATGACGACCTATGTGATTTCGGCAGAACTTTTCAAACCTTAAGTTTGAGCAACTGGGCTGACGTTCGACACACTCTATCGTTGTGAATCCACCTTTCAGATGAGGTCTCTTCCAAGCCTCTCGGAGGTCGTGCGGCCAAAACACAAGCGTCGAAGCATTCCGTTTCGCTCCAGTAGTAGGCCTTTATTGACTAAATTGTAACATGACGACCTATGTGATTTCGGCAGAACTTTTGAACACTTACGTTTGAGCTAGTAGGCTGACATTCGACACACTCGATCGTTGTGAATCCACCTTTCAGATGAGGTCTCTTCCAAGCCTCTCGGACTTCGTGCGGACGAGAGGCGACCGTGAAAGCATTCAGTTTCGCTCCAGTAGTAAGACTTTATTGACTAAATTGTAACATGATGACCTATGTGATTTCGGCAGAACTTTTGAACCCTTAAGTTTGAGCTAGTGGGCCGACGTTCGACACACTCGATCGTTGTGAATCCACCATTCAGATGAGGTCTTTTCCAAGCCTCTCGGATGTCATGCGGCCGAAACACGAGCGTCGAAGCATTCCGTTTCACTCCAGTAGTAGGCCTTTATTGGCTAAATTGTAACATGACGACCTATGTGACTTCGGCAGAACTTTTGAACACTTAAGTTTGAGCTAGTGGGCTGACGTTCGACACTCTTGATCGTTGTGAATCCACCTTTTCAGATGAGGTCTCTTCCAAGCCTCTCGGAGGTCGTGCGCCCAAAACACAAGCGTCCAAGCATTCCGTTTCGCTCCAGTAGTAGGCCTTTATTGACTAAATTGTAACATGACGACCTATGTGATTTCGGCAGAACTTTTGAACACTTACGTTACAATTTTCGTGCGGCCGAGCGGCGACCGTAATTGCATTCAGTTTCGCTCCAGGAGTAGGCCTTTATTGACAAAATTGTAACATCATGACCTATGTGATTTCGGCAGAACTTTTGAACACTTACGTTTGAGCTAGTAGGCTGACATTCGACACACTCGATCGTTGTGAATCCACCTTTCAGATGAGGTCTCTTCCAAGCCTCTCGGACTTCGTGCGGACGAGAGGCGACCGTCAAAGCATTCAGTTTCGCTCCAGTAGTAGGACTTTATTGACTAAATTGTAACATGACGACCTATGTGATTTCGGCAGAACTTTTGAACACTTACGTTTGAGCTAGTAGGCTGACATTCGACACACTCGATCGTTGTGAATCCACCTTTCAGATGAGGTCTCTTCCAAGCCTCTCGGACTTCGTGCGGACGAGAGGCGACCGTCAAAGCATTCAGTTTCGCTCCAGTAGTAGGACTTTATTGACTAAATTGTAACATGACGACCTATGTGATTTCGGCAGAACTTTTGAACCCTTAAGTTTGAGCTAGTGGGCTGACGTTCGACACACTCGATCATTGTGAATCCTACTTTCAGATGAGGTCACTTCCAAGCCTCTCGGACTTCGTGCGGCCGAGCGCGAGAGTAATTGCATTCAGTTTCGCTCCAGGAGTAGGCCTTTATTGACAAAATTGTAACATGACGACCTATGTGATTTCGGCAGAACTTTTGAACCCTTAAGTTTGAGCTAGTAGGCTGTCGTTCGACACACTCGATCGTTGTGAATCCACCTTTCAGATGAGTTCTCCTCCAAGCCTCTCGGACTTCGTGCGGCCGAGAGGCGACCGTCGAAGCATTCCGTTTCTCTCCAGTAGTAGGCCTTTATTGACTAAATTGTAACATGACGACCTATGTGACTTCGGCAGAACTTTTGAACACTTAAGTTTGAGCGAGTGGGCTGACGTTCGACACACTCGATGGTTGTGAATCCACCTTTCAGGGGAGGTCTCCCCCATGTCTCTGGACGGTTGTGGGGCCGAGCAGCGACCGTCAAAGCATTCAGTTTCGCTCCAGGAGTAGGCCTTTATTGACTAAATTGTAACATGACGACCTATGTGATTTCGGCATAACTTTTGAACACTTACGTTTGAGCTAGTAGGCTGACATTCGACACACTCGATCGTTGTGAATCCACCTTTCAGATGAGGTCTCTTCCAAGCCTTTCGGACTTCGTGCGGACGAGAGGCGACCGTCAAAGCATTCAGTTTCGCTCCAGTAGTAGGACTTTATTGACTAAATTGTAACATGACGACCTATGTGATTTCGGCAGAACTTTTGAACACTTAAGTTCGAGCTAGTAGGCTGACAATTGACACACTCGATCGTTGTGAATCCACCTTTCCGATGAGGTCTCTTCCAAGCCTCTCGGACTTCGTGCGGCCGAGAGGCGACCGTCAAAGCATTCAGTTTCGCTCCACGAGTACGCCTTTATTGACTAAATTGTAACATGACGACCAATGTGATTTCGGCAGAACTTTTGAACCCTTAAGTTTGAGCTAGTGGGCTGACGTTCGACACTCTTGATCGTTGTGAATCCACCTTTCAGATGAGGTCTCTTCCAAGCCTCTCGGAGGTCGTGCGGCCGAAACACGAGCGTCGAAGCATTCCGTTTCGCTCCAGTAGTAGGCCTTTATTGACTAAATTGTAAAATGACGACCTTTGTGATTTCGGCAGAACTTTTGAACCCTTAAGTTTGAGCTAGTGGGCTGACGTTCGACACACTCGATCGTTGTGAATCCACCTTTCAGATGAGGTCTCTTCCAAGCCTCTCGTACTTCGTGCGGCCGAGCGGCGACCTTCAAAGCATTCAGTTTCGCTCCTGGAGTAGGCCTTTATTGACTAAATTGTAACATGACGACCAATGTGATTTCGGCAGAACTTTTGAACACTTACGTTTGAGCTAGTAGGCTGACATTCGACACACTCGATCGTTGTGAATCCACCTTGCAGATGAGGTCTCTTCCAAGCCTCTCGGAGGTCGTGCGGCCGAATCACGAGCGTCGAAGCATTCCGTTTCGCTCCAGTCGTAGGCCTTTATTGACTAAATTGTAACATGACGACCTATGTGATTTTGGCAGAACTTTTGAACACTTACGTTTGAGCTAGTAGGCTCACATTCGACACACTCGATCGTTGTGAATCCACCTTTCAGATGAGGTCTCTTCCAAGCCTCTCGGACTTCGTTCGGACGAGAGGCGACCGTCAAAGCATTCGGTTTCGCTCCAGGAGTAGGCCTTTATTGACTAAATTGTAACATGACGACCTATGTGATTTCGGCAGAACTTTTGAACCCATAAGTT
Source organism: Phyllopteryx taeniolatus (assembly GCF_024500385.1). Lineage (NCBI taxonomy): Eukaryota > Metazoa > Chordata > Actinopteri > Syngnathiformes > Syngnathidae > Phyllopteryx > Phyllopteryx taeniolatus. The sequence goes on from NW_026903184.1 coordinate 900,416, forward strand.
TGAGCTAGTGGGCTGACGTTCGACACACTCGATCGTTGTGAATCCTACTTTCAGATGAGGTCACTTCCAAGCCTATCGGATGTCATGCGGCCGAAACACCAGCGTCGAAGCATTCCGTTTCTCTCCAGTAGTAGGCCTTTATTGACTAAATTGTAACATGACGACCAATGTGATTTCGGCAGAACTTTTGAACACTTACGTTTGAGCTAGTAGGCTGACATTCGACACACTCGATCGTTGTGAATCCACCTTTCAGATGAGGTCTCTTCCAAGCCACTCGGACTTCGTGCGGACGAGAGGCGACCGTCAAAGCATTCAGTTTCGCTCCAGGAGTAGGCCTTTATTGACAAAATTGTAACATGACGACCTATGTGATTTCGGCAGAACTTTTGAACCCTTAAGTTTGAGCTAGTGGGCTGACGTTCGACACACTCGATCGTTGTGAATCCACCTTTCAGATGAGGTCTCTTCCAAGCCTCTCGGATGTCATGCGGGCGAAACACGAGCGTCGAAGCATTCCGTTTTGCTCCAGTAGTAGGCCTTTATTGACAAAATTGTAAAACGACGACCTTTGTGATTTCGGCAGAACTTTTGAACCCTTAAGTTTGAGCGAGTGGGCTGACGTTCGACACACTCGATGGTTGTGAATCCACCTTTCAGGGGAGGTCTCCCCCATGTCTCTGGACGGTTGTGGGGCCGAGCAGCGACCGTCAAAGCATTCAGTTTCGCTCCAGGAGTAGGCCTTTATTGACTAAATTGTAACATGACGACCTATGTGATTTCGGCATAACTTTTGAACACTTACGTTTGAGCTAGTAGGCTGACATTCGACACACTCGATTGTTGTGAATCCACCTTTCAGATGAGGTCTCTTCCAAGCCTTTCGGACTTCGTGCGGACGAGAGGCGACCGTCAAAGCATTCAGTTTCGCTCCAGTAGTAGGACTTTATTGACTAAATTGTAACATGACGACCTATGTGATTTCGGCAGAACTTTTGAACACTTAAGTTCGAGCTAGTAGGCTGACAATTGACACACTCGATCGTTGTGAATCCACCTTTCCGATGAGGTCTCTTCCAAGCCTCTCGGACTTCGTGCGGCCGAGAGGCGACCGTCAAAGCATTCAGTTTCGCTCCACGAGTACGCCTTTATTGACTAAATTGTAACATGACGACCAATGTGATTTCGGCAGAACTTTTGAACCCTTAAGTTTGAGCTAGTGGGCTGACGTTCGACACTCTTGATCGTTGTGAATCCACCTTTCAGATGAGGTCTCTTCCAAGCCTCTCGGACTTCGTTCGGACGAGAGGCGACCGTCAAAGCATTCAGTTTCGCTCCAGGAGTAGGCCTTTATTGACTAAATTGTAACATGACGACCTATGTGATTTCGGCAGAACTTTTGAACCCATAAGTTTGAGCTAGTGGGCTGACGTTCGACACACTCGATCGTTGTGAATCCTACTTTCAGATGAGGTCACTTCCAAGCCTATCGGATGTCATGCGGCCGAAACACCAGCGTCGAAGCATTCCGTTTCTCTCCAGTAGTAGGCCTTTATTGACTAAATTGTAACATGACGACCAATGTGATTTCGGCAGAACTTTTGAACACTTACGTTTGAGCTAGTAGGCTGACATTCGACACACTCGATCGTTGTGAATGCACCTTTCAGATGAGGTCTCTTCCAAGCCTCTCGGACTTCGTGCGGCCGAGCGGCGACCTTCAAAGCATTCAGTTTCGCTCCAGTAGTAGGCATTTATTGACTAAATTGTAACATGACGACCTATGTGATTTCGGCAGAACTTTTCAAACCTTAAGTTTGAGCAACTGGGCTGACGTTCGACACACTCTATCGTTGTGAATCCACCTTTCAGATGAGGTCTCTTCCAAGCCTCTCGGAGGTCGTGCGGCCAAAACACAAGCGTCGAAGCATTCCGTTTCGCTCCAGTAGTAGGCCTTTATTGACTAAATTGTAACATGACGACCTATGTGATTTCGGCAGAACTTTTGAACACTTACGTTTGAGCTAGTAGGCTGACATTCGACACACTCGATCGTTGTGAATCCACCTTTCAGATGAGGTCTCTTCCAAGCCTCTCGGACTTCGTGCGGACGAGAGGCGACCGTGAAAGCATTCAGTTTCGCTCCAGTAGTAAGACTTTATTGACTAAATTGTAACATGATGACCTATGTGATTTCGGCAGAACTTTTGAACCCTTAAGTTTGAGCTAGTGGGCCGACGTTCGACACACTCGATCGTTGTGAATCCACCATTCAGATGAGGTCTTTTCCAAGCCTCTCGGATGTCATGCGGCCGAAACACGAGCGTCGAAGCATTCCGTTTCACTCCAGTAGTAGGCCTTTATTGGCTAAATTGTAACATGACGACCTATGTGACTTCGGCAGAACTTTTGAACACTTAAGTTTGAGCTAGTGGGCTGACGTTCGACACTCTTGATCGTTGTGAATCCACCTTTTCAGATGAGGTCTCTTCCAAGCCTCTCGGAGGTCGTGCGCCCAAAACACAAGCGTCCAAGCATTCCGTTTCGCTCCAGTAGTAGGCCTTTATTGACTAAATTGTAACATGACGACCTATGTGATTTCGGCAGAACTTTTGAACCCTTTAGTTTGAGCTAGTGGGCTGACGTTCGACACACTCGATCGTTGAGAATCCACCTTTCAGATGATGTCTCTCCCAAGCCTCTCGGACTTCGTGCGTCCGAGCAGCGACTGTCAAAGCATTCAGTTTCGCTCCAGGAGTAGGCCTTTATTGACTAAATTGTAACATGACGACCTATGTGATTTCGGCAGAACTTTTCAACCCTTAAGTTTGAGCAACTGGGCTGACGTTCGACACACTCGATCGTTGTGAATCCACCTTTCAGATGAGGTCTCTTCCAAGCATCTCGGAGTTCGTGCGGCCGAAACACAAGCGTCGAAGCATTCCGTTTCGCTCCAGTAGTAGGCCTTTATTGACTAAATTGTAACATGACGACCTATGTGATTTCGGCAGAACTTTTGAACCCTTAAGTTAGAGCTAGTGGGGATGACGTTCGACACACTCGATCGTTGTGAATCCACCTTTCCGATAAGGTCTCTTCCAAGCCTCTCGGACTTCGTGCGGCCGAGAGGCGACCGTCAAAGCATTCGCTTTCGCTCCAGTATTAGGACTTTATTGACTAAATTGTAACATGACGACCTATGTGATTTCGGCAGAACTTTTGAACACTTACGTTTGAGCTAGTAGGCTGACATTCGACACACTCGATCGTTGTGAATCCACCTTTCAGATGAGGTCTCTTCCAAGCCTCTCGGACTTCGTGCGGACGAGAGGCGACCGTCAAAGCATTCAGTTTCGCTCCAGTAGTAGGACTTTTTTGACTAAATTGTAACATGACGACCTATGTGATTTCGGCAGAAGTTTTGACCCTTAAGTTTGAGCTAGTGGGCTGACGTTCGACACTCTTGATCATTGGGAATCCACCTTTCAGATGAGGTCTCTTCCAAGCCTCTCGGAGGTCGTGCGGCCGAAACACGAGCGTCGAAGCATTCCGTTTCGTTTACAGTAGTAGGCCTTTATTGACTAAATTGTAACATGACGACCTATGTGACTTCGGCAGAACTTTTGAACACTTAAGTTTGAGCTAGTAGGCTGACATTCGACATTCTCGATCGTTGTGAATCCACATTTCAGATGAGGTCTCTTCCAAGCCTCTCGGATGTCATGCGGCCGAAACACGAGCATCGAAGCATTCCGTTTCGCTCCAGTAGTAGGCCTTTATTGACTAAATTGTAACATGACGACATATGTGACTTCGGCAGAACTTTTGAACACTTAAGTATGAGCTAGTAGGCTGACATTCGACACACTCGATCGTTGTGAATCCACCTTTCAGATGAGGTCTCTTCCAAGCCTCTCGGACTTGGTGCGGCCGAGCGGCGACCTTCAAAGCATTCAGTTTCGCTCCAGAAGTAGGCCTTTATTGACTAAATTGTAACATGACGACCAATGTGATTTCGGCAGAAGTTTTGAACCCTTAAGTTTGAGCTAGTGGGCTGACGTTCGACACTCTTGATCGTTGTGAATCCACCTTTCAGATGAGGTCTCTTCCAAGCCTCTCGGAGGTCGTGCGGCTGAAACACGAGCGACGAAGAATTCCGTTTCGCTCCAGTAGTAGGCCTTTATTGACTAAATTGTAAAATGACGACCTTTGTGATTTCGGCAGAACTTTTGAACCCTTAAGTTTGAGCTAGTGGGCTGACGTTCGAGACTCTTGATCGTTGTGAATCCACCTTTCAGATGACGTCTCTTCCAAGCCTCTCGGACTTCGTGCGTCCGAGCAGCGACCGTCAAAGCATTCAGTTTCGCTCCAGGAGTAGGCCATTATTGACTAAATTGTAACATGACGACCTATGTGATTTCGGCAGAACTTTTCAACCCTTAAGTTTGAGCAACTGGGTTGACGTTCGACACACTCGATCGTTGTGAATCCACCTTTCAGATGAGGTCTCTTCCAAGCCTCTCGGAGGTCGTGCGGCCGAAACACAAGCGTCGAAGCATTCCGTTTCGCTCCAGTAGTAGGCCTTTATTATCTAAATTGTAACATGACGACCTATGTGATTTCGTCAGAACTTTTGAACCCTTAAGTTAGAGCTAGTGGGCTGATGTTCGACACACTCGATCGTTGTGAATCCACCTTTCCGATAAGGTCTCTTCCAAGCCTCTCGGACTTCGTGCGGCCGAGAGGCGACCGTCAAAGCATTCGCTTTCGCTCCAGTAGTAGGACTTTATTGACTAAATTGTAACATGACGACCTATGTGATTTCGGCAGAACTTTTGAACACTTACGTTTGAGCTAGTAGGCTGACATTCGACACACTCGATCGTTGTGAATCCACCTTTCAGATGAGGTCTCTTCCAAGCATCTCGGACTTCGTGCGGACAAGAGGCAACCGTCAAAGCATTCGGTTTTGCTCCAGTAGTAGGACTTTATTGACTAAATTGTAACATGACGACCTATGTGATTTCGGCAGAACTTTTGAACCCTTAAGTTTGAGCTAGTGGGCTGACGTTCGACACACTCGATCGTTGTGAATCCACCTTTCAGATGAGGTCTCTTCCAAGCCTCTCGGACGTCTCGCGTCCGAGCAGCGACTGTCATAGCATTCAGTTTCGCTCCAGGAGTAGGCCTTTATTGACTAAATTGTAACATGACGACCTATGTGATTTCGGCAGAACTTTTGAACCCTCAAGTTTGCGCTAGTAGGCTGAAGTTCGACACACTCGATCGTTGTGAATTCTCCTTTCAGATGAGGTCTCTTCCAAGCCTCTCGGACTTCGTGCGGCCGAGCGGCGAACGTAATTGCATTCAGTTTCGCTCCAGGAGTAGGCCTTTATTGACTAAATTGTAACATGACGACCTATGTGATTTCGGCAGGACCTTTGAACCCTTAAGTTAGAGCTAGTGGGCTGACGTTCGACACACTCGATCGTTGTGAATCCACCTTTCCGATGAGGTCTCTTCCAAGCCTCTCGGACTTCGTACGTCCGAGCAGCGACCGTCAAAGCATTCAGTTTCGCTCCAGGAGTAGGCCTTTATTGACTAAATTGTAACATGACGACCTATGTGATTTCGGCAGAACTTTTCAAACCTTAAGTTTGAGCAACTGGGCTGACGTTCGACACACTCTATCGTTGTGAATCCACCTTTCAGATGAGGTCTCTTCCAAGCCTCTCGGAGGTCGTGCGGCCAAAACACAAGCGTCGAAGCATTCCGTTTCGCTCCAGTAGTAGGCCTTTATTGACTAAATTGTAACATGACGACCTATGTGATTTCGGCAGAACTTTTGAACACTTACGTTTGAGCTAGTAGGCTGACATTCGACACACTCGATCGTTGTGAATCCACCTTTCCGATAAGGTCTCTTCCAAGCCTCTCGGACTTCGTGCGGCTGAGAGGCGACCGTCAAAGCATTCGCTTTCGCTCCAGTAGTAGGACTTTATTGACTAAATTGTAACATGACGACCTATGTGATTTCGGCAGAACTTTTCAACCCTTAAGTTTGAGCAACTGGGTTGACGTTCGACACACTCGATCGTTGTGAATCCACCTTTCAGATGAGGTCTCTTCCAAGCCTCTCGGAGGTCGTGCGGCCGAAACACAAGCGTCGAAGCATTCCGTTTCGCTCCAGTAGTAGGCCTTTATTATCTAAATTGCAACATGACGACCTATGTGATTTCGTCAGAACTTTTGAACCCTTAAGTTAGAGCTAGTGGGCTGATGTTCGACACACTCGATCGTTGTGAATCCACCTTTCCGATAAGGTCTCTTCCAAGCCTCTCGGACTTCGTGCGGCCGAGAGGCGACCGTCAAAGCATTCGCTTTCGCTCCAGTAGTAGGACTTTATTGACTAAATTGTAACATGACGACCTATGTGATTTCGGCAGAACTTTTGAACACTTACGTTTGAGCTAGCAGGCTGACATTCGACACACTCGATCGTTGTGAATCCACCTTTCAGATGAGGTCTTTTCCAAGCCTCTCGGACTTCGTGCGGACGAGAGGCGACCGTCAAAGCATTCAGTTTTGCTCCAGTAGTAGGACTTTATTGACTAAATTGTAACATGACGACCTATGTGATTTCGGCAGAACTTTTGAACCCTTAAGTTTGAGCTAGTGGGCTGACGTTCGACACACTCGATCGTTGTGAATCCACCATTCAGATGAGGTCTCTTCCAAGCCTCTCGGATGTCATGCGGCCGAAACACGAGCATCAAAGGATTCCGTTTCGCTCCAGTAGTAGGCCTTTATTGGCTAAATTGTAACATGACGACCTATGTGACTTCGGCAGAACTTTTGAACACTTAAGTTTGAGCAAGTAGGCTGACATTCGACACACTCGATCGTTGTGAATCCACCTTTCAGATGAGGTCTCTTCCAACCCTCTCGGACTTCGAGCGGCCGAGCGGCGACCTTCAAAGCATTCAGTTTTGCTCCAGTAGTAGGCCTTTATTGACTAAATTGTAACATGACGACCTATGTGATTTCGGCAGAACTTTTCAAACCTTAAGTTTGAGCAACTGGGCTGACGTTCGACACACTCTATCGTTGTGAATCCACCTTTCAGATGAGGTCTCTTCCAAGCCTCTCGGAGGTCGTGCGGCCAAAACACAAGCGTCGAAGCATTCCGTTTCGCTCCAGTAGTAGGCCTTTATTGACTAAATTGTAACATGACGACCTATGTGATTTCGGCAGAACTTTTGAACACTTACGTTTGAGCTATTAGGCTGACATTCGACACACTCGATCGTTGTGAATCCACCTTTCAGATGAGGTCTCTTCCAAGCCTCTCGGACTTCGTGCGGACGAGAGGCGACCGTCAAAGCATTCAGTTTCGCTCCAGTAGTAAGACTTTGTTGACTAAATTGTAACATGACGACCTATGTGATTTCGGCAGAACTTTTGAACCCTTTAGTTTGAGCTAGTGGGCTGACATTCGACACACTCGATCGTTGTGAATCCACCTTTCAGATGATGTCTCTCCCAAGCCTCTCGGACTTCGTGCGTCCGAGCAGCGACTGTCAAAGCATTCAGTTTCGCTCCAGGAGTAGGCCTTTATTGACTAAATTGTAACATGACGACCTATGTGATTTCGGCAGAACTTTTCAACCCTTAAGTTTGAGCAACTGGGCTGACGTTCGACACACTCGATCGTTGTGAATCCACCTTTCAGATGAGGTCTCTTCCAAGCATCTCGGAGGTCGTGCGGCCGAAACACAAGCGTCGAAGCATTCCGTTTCGCTCCAGTAGTAGGCCTTTATTGACTAAATTGTAACATGACGACCTATGTGATTTCGGCAGAACTTTTGAACCCTTAAGTTAGAGCTAGTGGGGATGACGTTCCACACACTCGATCGTTGTGAATCCACCTTTCCGATAAGGTCTCTTCCAAGCCTCTCGGACTTCGTGCGGCCGAGAGGCGACCGTCAAAGCATTCGCTTTCGCTCCAGTATTAGGACTTTATTGACTAAATTGTAACATGACGACCTATGTGATTTCGGCAGAACTTTTGAACACTTACGTTTGAGCTAGTAGTCTGACATTCGACACACTCGATCGTTGTGAATCCACCTTTCAGATGAGGTCTCTTCCAAGCCTCTCGGACTTCGTGCGGACGAGAGGCGACCGTCAAAGCATTCAGTTTCGCTCCAGTAGTAGGACTTTATTGACTAAATTGTAACATGACGACCTATGTGATTTCGGCAGAAGTTTTGAACCCTTAAGTTTGAGCTAGTGGGCTGATGTTCGACACTCTTGATCGTTGGGAATCCACCTTTCAGATGAGGTCTCTTCCAAGCCTCTCGGAGGTCGTGCGGCCGAAACACGAGCGTCGAAGCATTCCGTTTCGTTTACAGTAGTAGGCCTTTATTGACTAAATTGTAACATGACGACCTATGTGACTTCGGCAGAACTTTTGAACACTTAAGTTTGAGCTAGTAGGTTGACATTCGACATTCTCGATCGTTGTGAATCCACCTTTCAGATGAGGTCTCTTCCAAGCCTCTCGGATGTCATGCGGCCGAAACACGAGCATCGAAGCATTCCGTTTCGCTCCAGTAGTAGGCCTTTATTGACTAAATTGTAACATGACGACATATGTGACTTCGGCAGAACTTTTGAACACTTAAGTATGAGCTAGTAGGCTGACATTCGACACACTCGATCGTTGTGAATCCACCTTTCAGATGAGGTCTCTTCCAAGCCTCTCGGACTTGGTGCGGCCGAGCGGCGACCTTCAAAGCATTCAGTTTCGCTCCAGGAGTAGGCCATTATTGACTAAATTGTAACATGACGACCTATGTGATTTCGGCAGAACTTTTCAACCCTTAAGTTTGAGCAACTGGGTTGACGTTCGACACACTCGATCGTTGTGAATCCACCTTTCAGATGAGGTCTCTTCCAAGCCTCTCGGAGGTCGTGCGGCCGAAACACAAGCGTCGAAGCATTCCGTTTCGCTCCAGTAGTAGGCCTTTATTATCTAAATTGTAACATGACGACCTATGTGATTTCGTCAGAACTTTTGAACCCTTAAGTTAGAGCTAGTGGGCTGATATTCGACACACTCGATCGTTGTGAATCCACCTTTCCGATAAGGTCTCTTCCAAGCCTCTCGGACTTCGTGCGGCTGAGAGGCGACCGTCAAAGCATTCGCTTTCGCTCCAGTAGTATGACTTTATTGACTAAATTGTAACATGACGACCTATGTGATTTCGGCAGAACTTTTGAACACTTACATTTGAGCTAGTAGGCTGACATTCGACACACTCGATCGTTGTGAATCCACCTTTCAGATGAGGTCTCTTCCAAGCCTCTCGGACTTCGTGCGGACAAGAGGCGACCGTCAAAGCATTCGGTTTTGCTCCAGTAGTAGGACTTTATTGACTAAATTGTAACATGACGACCTATGTGATTTCGGCAGAACTTTTGAACCCTTAAGTTTGAGCTTATGGGCTGACGTTCGACACACTCGATCGTTGTGAATCCACCATTCAGATGAGGTCTCTTCCAAGCCTCTCGGACTTCTCGCGTCCGAGCAGCGACTGTCATAGCATTCAGTTTCGCTCCAGGAGTAGGCCTTTATTGACTAAATTGTAACATGACGACCTATGTGATTTCGGCAGAACTTTTGAACCCTCAAGTTTGAGCTAGTAGGCTGAAGTTCGACACACTCGATCGTTGTGAATCCTCCTTTCAGATGAGGTCTCTTCCAAGCCTCTCGGACTTCGTGCGGCCGAGCGGCGACCGTAATTGCATTCAGTTTCGCTCCAGGAGTAGGCTTTTATTGACTAAATTGTAACATGACGACCTATGTGATTTCGGCAGGACCTTTGAACCCTTAAGTTAGAGCTAGTGGGCTGACGTTCGACACACTCGATCGTTGTGAATCCACCTTTCCGATGAGGTCTCTTCCAAGCCTCTCGGACTTCGTACGTCCGAGCAGCGACCGTCAAAGCATTCAGTTTCGCTCCAGGAGTAGGCCTTTATTGACTAAATTGTAACATGACGACCTATGTGATTTCGGCAGAACTTTTCAAACCTTAAGTTTGAGCAACTGGGCTGACGTTCGACACACTCTATCGTTGTGAATCCACCTTTCAGATGAGGTCTCTTCCAAGCCTCTCGGAGGTCGTGCGGCCAAAACACAAGCGTCGAAGCATTCCGTTTCGCTCCAGTAGTAGGCCTTTATTGACTAAATTGTAACATGACGACCTATGTGATTTCGGCAGAACTTTTGAACACTTACGTTTGAGCTAGTAGGCTGACATTCGACACACTCGATCGTTGTGAATCCACCTTTCAGATGAGGTCTTTTCCTAGCCTCTCGGACTTCGTGCGGACGAGAGGCGACCGTCAAAGCATTCCGTTTCGCTCCAGTAGTAGGACTTTATTGACTAAATTGTAACATGACGACCTATGTGATTTCGGCAGAACTTTTGAACCCTTAAGTTTGAGCTAGTGGGCTGACGTTCGACACACTCGATTGTTGTGAATCCACCATTCAGATGAGGTCTCTTCCAAGCCTCTCGGATGTCATGCGGCCGAAACACGAGCATCGAAGCATTCCGTTTCGCTCCAGTCGTAGGCCTTTATTGGCTAAATTGTAACATGACGACCTATGTGACTTCGGCAGAACTTTTGAACACTTAAGTTTGAGCAAGTAGGCTGACATTCGACACACTCGATCGTTGTGAATCCACCTTTCAGATGAGGTCTCTTCCAAGCCTCTCAGACTTCGTGCGGCCGAGCGGCGACCTTCAAAGCATTCAGTTTCGCTCCAGTAGTAGGCCTTTATTGACTAAATTGTAACATGACGACCTATGTGATTTCGGCAGAACTTTTCAAACCTTAAGTTTGAGCAACTGGGCTGACGTTCGACACTCTATCGTTGTGAATCCACCTTTCAGATGAGGTCTCTTCCAAGCCTCTCGGAGGTCGTGCGACCAAAACACAAGCGTCGAAGCATTCCGTTTCGCTCCAGTAGTAGGCCTTTATTGACTAAATTGTAACATGACGACCTATGTGATTTCGACAGAACTTTTGAACACTTACGTTTGAGCTATTAGGCTGACATTCGACACACTCGATCGTTGTGAATCCACCTTTCAGATGAGGTCTCTTCCAAGCCTCTCGGACTTCGTGCGGACGAGAGGCGACTGTCAAAGCATTCAGTTTCGCTCCAGTAGTAAGACTTTATTGACTAAATTGTAACATGACGACCTATGTGATTTCGGCAGAACTTTTGAACACTTACATTTGAGCTAGTAGGCTGACATTCGACACACTCGATCGTTGTGAATCCACCTTTCAGATGAGGTCTCTTCCAAGCCTCTCGGACTTCGTGCGGACAAGAGGCGACCGTCAAAGCATTCGGTTTTGCTCCAGTAGTAGGACTTTATTGACTAAATTGTAACATGACGACCTATGTGATTTCGGCAGAACTTTTGAACCCTTAAGTTTGAGCTTATGGGCTGACGTTCGACACACTCGATCGTTGTGAATCCACCATTCAGATGAGGTCTCTTCCAAGCCTCTCGGACTTCTCGCGTCCGAGCAGCGACTGTCATAGCATTCAGTTTCGCTCCAGGAGTAGGCCTTTATTGACTAAATTGTAACATGACGACCTATGTGATTTCGGCAGAACTTTTGAACCCTCAAGTTTGAGCTAGTAGGCTGAAGTTCGACACACTCGATCGTTGTGAATCCTCCTTTCAGATGAGGTCTCTTCCAAGCCTCTCGGACTTCGTGCGGCCGAGCGGCGACCGTAATTGCATTCAGTTTCGCTCCAGGAGTAGGCCTTTATTGACTAAATTGTAACATGACGACCTATGTGATTTCGGCAGGACCTTTGAACCCTTAAGTTAGAGCTAGTGGGCTGACGTTCGACACACTCGATCGTTGTGAATCCACCTTTCCGATGAGGTCTCTTCCAAGCCTCTCGGACTTCGTACGTCCGAGCAGCGACCGTCAAAGCATTCAGTTTCGCTCCAGGAGTAGGCCTTTATTGACTAAATTGTAACATGACGACCTATGTGATTTCGGCAGAACTTTTCAAACCTTAAGTTTGAGCAACTGGGCTGACGTTCGACACACTCTATCGTTGTGAATCCACCTTTCAGATGAGGTCTCTTCCAAGCCTCTCGGAGGTCGTGCGGCCAAAACACAAGCGTCGAAGCATTCCGTTTCGCTCCAGTAGTAGGCCTTTATTGACTAAATTGTAACATGACGACCTATGTGATTTCGGCAGAACTTTTGAACACTTACGTTTGAGCTAGTAGGCTGACATTCGACACACTCGATCGTTGTGAATCCACCTTTCAGATGAGGTCTTTTCCAAGCCTCTCGGACTTCGTGCGGACGAGAGGCGACTGTCAAAGCATTCAGTTTCGCTCCAGTAGTAAGACTTTATTGACTAAATTGTAACATGACGACCTATGTGATTTCGGCAGAACTTTTGAACACTTACATTTGAGCTAGTAGGCTGACATTCGACACACTCGATCGTTGTGAATCCACCTTTCAGATGAGGTCTCTTCCAAGCCTCTCGGACTTCGTGCGGACAAGAGGCGACCGTCAAAGCATTCGGTTTTGCTCCAGTAGTAGGACTTTATTGACTAAATTGTAACATGACGACCTATGTGATTTCGGCAGAACTTTTGAACCCTTATGTTTGAGCTTATGGGCTGACGTTCGACACACTCGATCGTTGTGAATCCACCATTCAGATGAGGTCTCTTCCAAGCCTCTCGGACTTCTCGCGTCCGAGCAGCGACTGTCATAGCATTCAGTTTCGCTCCAGGAGTAGGCCTTTATTGACTAAATTGTAACATGACGACCTATGTGATTTCGGCAGAACTTTTGAACCCTCAAGTTTGAGCTAGTAGGCTGAAGTTCGACACACTCGATCGTTGTGAATCCTCCTTTCAGATGAGGTCTCTTCCAAGCCTCTCGGACTTCGTGCGGCCGAGCGGCGACCGTAATTGCATTCAGTTTCGCTCCAGGAGTAGGCCTTTATTGACTAAATTGTAACATGACGACCTATGTGATTTCGGCAGGACCTTTGAACCCTTAAGTTAGAGCTAGTGGGCTGACGTTCGACACACTCGATCGTTGTGAATCCACCTTTCCGATGAGGTCTCTTCCAAGCCTCTCGGACTTCGTACGTCCGAGCAGCGACCGTCAAAGCATTCAGTTTCGCTCCAGGAGTAGGCCTTTATTGACTAAATTGTAACATGACGACCTATGTGATTTCGGCAGAACTTTTCAAACCTTAAGTTTGAGCAACTGGGCTGACGTTCGACACACTCTATCGTTGTGAATCCACCTTTCAGATGAGGTCTCTTCCAAGCCTCTCGGAGGTCGTGCGGCCAAAACACAAGCGTCGAAGCATTCCGTTTCGCTCCAGTAGTAGGCCTTTATTGACTAAATTGTAACATGACGACCTATGTGATTTCGGCAGAACTTTTGAACACTTACGTTTGAGCTAGTAGGCTGACATTCGACACACTCGATCGTTGTGAATCCACCTTTCAGATGAGGTCTTTTCCAAGCCTCTCGGACTTCGTGCGGACGAGAGGCGACCGTCAAAGCATTCAGTTTCGCTCCAGTAGTAGGACTTTATTGACTAAATTGTAACATGACGACCTATGTGATTTCGGCAGAACTTTTGAACCCTTAAGTTTGAGCTAGTGGGCTGACGTTCGACACACTCGATTGTTGTGAATCCACCATTCAGATGAGGTCTCTTCCAAGCCTCTCGGATGTCATGCGGCCGAAACACGAGCATCGAAGCATTCCGTTTCGCTCCAGTCGTAGGCCTTTATTGGCTAAATTGTAACATGACGACCTATGTGACTTCGGCAGAACTTTTGAACACTTAAGTTTGAGCAAGTAGGCTGACATTCGACACACTCGATCGTTGTGAATCCACCTTTCAGATGAGGTCTCTTCCAAGCCTCTCAGACTTCGTGCGGCCGAGCGGCGACCTTCAAAGCATTCAGTTTCGCTCCAGTAGTAGGCCTTTATTGACTAAATTGTAACATGACGACCTATGTGATTTCGGCAGAACTTTTCAAACCTTAAGTTTGAGCAACTGGGCTGACGTTCGACACTCTATCGTTGTGAATCCACCTTTCAGATGAGGTCTCTTCCAAGCCTCTCGGAGGTCGTGCGACCAAAACACAAGCGTCGAAGCATTCCGTTTCGCTCCAGTAGTAGGCCTTTATTGACTAAATTGTAACATGACGACCTATGTGATTTCGACAGAACTTTTGAACACTTACGTTTGAGCTATTAGGCTGACATTCGACACACTCGATCGTTGTGAATCCACCTTTCAGATGAGGTCTCTTCCAAGCCTCTCGGACTTCGTGCGGACGAGAGGCGACTGTCAAAGCATTCAGTTTCGCTCCAGTAGTAAGACTTTATTGACTAAATTGTAACATGACGACCTATGTGATTTCGGCAGAACTTTTGAACCCTTTAGTTTGAGCTAGTGGGCTGACGTTCGACACACTCGATCGCTGTGAATCCACCTTTCAGATGATGTCGCTCCCAAGCCTCTCGGACTTCGTGCGTCCGAGCAGCTACTGTCAAAGCATTCAGTTTCGCTCCAGGAGTAGGCCTTTATTGACTAAATTGTAACATGACGACCTATGTGATTTCGGCAGAACTTTTCAACCCTTAAGTTTGAGCAACTGGGCTGACGTTCGACACACTCGATCGTTGTAAATCCACCTTTCAGATGAGGTCTCTTCCAAGCATCTCGGAGGTCGTCCGGCCGAAACACAAGCGTCGAAGCATTCCGTTTCGCTCCAGTAGTAGGCCTTTATTGACTAAATTGTAACATGACGACCTATGTGATTTCGGCAGAACTTTTGAACCCTTAAGTTAGAGCTAGTGGGGATGACGTTCGACACACTCGATCGTTGTGAATCCACCTTTCCGATAAGGTCTCTTCCAAGCCTCTCGGACTTCGTGCGGACGAGAGGCGACCGTCAAAGCATTCAGTTTCGCTACAGTAATAGGACTTTATTGACTAAATTGTAACATGACGACCTATGTGATTTCGGCAGAAGTTTTGAACCCTTAAGTTTGAGCTAGTGGGTTGACGTTCGACACTCTTGATTGTTGTGAATCCACCTTTCAGATGAGGTCTCTTCCAAGCCTCTCGGACTTCTCGCGTCCGAGCAGCGACTGTCATAGCATTCAGTTTCGCTCGAGGAGTAGGCCTTTATTGACTAAATTGTAACATGACGACTTATGTGATTTCGGCAGAACTTTTGAACCCTCAAGTTTGATCTAGTAGGCTGAAGTTCGACACACTCGATCGTTGTGAATCCTCCTTTCAGATGAGGCCTCTTCCAAGCCTCTCGGACTTCGTGCGGCCGAGCGGCGACCGTAATTGCATTCAGTTTCGCTCCAGGAGTAGGCCTTTATTGACTAAATTGTAACATGACGACCTATGTGATTTCGGCAGGACCTTTGAACCCTTAAGTTAGAGCTAGTGGGCTGACGTTCGACACACTCGATCGTTGTGAATCCACCTTTCCGATGAGGTCTCTTCCAAGCCTCTCGGACTTCGTACGTCCGAGCAGCGACCGTCAAAGCATTCAGTTTCGCTCCAGGAGTAGGCCTTTATTGACTAAATTGTAACATGACGACCTATGTGATTTCGGCAGAACTTTTCAAACCTTAAGTTTGAGCAACTGGGCTGACGTTCGACACACTCTATCGTTGTGAATCCACCTTTCAGATGAGGTCTCTTCCAAGCCTCTCGGAGGTCGTGCGGCCAAAACACAAGCGTCGAAGCATTCCGTTTCGCTCCAGTAGTAGGCCTTTATTGACTAAATTGTAACATGACGACCTATGTGATTTCGGCAGAACTTTTGAACACTTACGTTTGAGCTAGTAGGGTGACATTCGACACACTCGATCGTTGTGAATCCACCTTTCAGATGAGGTCTTTTCCAAGCCTCTCGGACTTCGTGCGGACGAGAGGCGACCGTCAAAGCATTCAGTTTCGCTCCAGTAGTAGGACTTTATTGACTAAATTGTAACATGACGACCTATGTGATTTCGGCAGAACTTTTGAACCCTTAAGTTTGAGCTAGTGGGCTGACGTTCGACACACTCGATTGTTGTGAATCCACCATTCAGATGAGGTCTCTTCCAAGCCTCTCGGATGTCAAGCGGCCGAAACACGAGCATCGAAGCATTCCGTTTCGCTCCAGTAGTAGGCCTTTATTGGCTAAATTGTAACATGACGACCTATGTGACTTCGGCAGAACTTTTGAACACTTAAGTTTGAGCAAGTAGGCTGACATTCGACACACTCGATCGTTGTGAATCCACCTTTCAGATGAGGTCTCTTCCAAGCCTCTCGGAGGTCGTGCGGCCGAAACACGAGCGACGAAGAATTCCGTTTCGCTCCAGTAGTAGGCCTTTATTGACTAAATTGTAAAATGACGACCTTTGTGATTTCGGCCGAACTTTTGAACCCTTAAGGTTGAGCAAGTGGGCTGACGTTCGAGACTCTTGATCGTTGTGAATCCACCTTTCAGATGAGGTCTCTTCCAAGCCTCTCGGACTTCGTGCGTCCGAGCGGCGACCGTCAAAGCATTCAGTTTCGCTCCAGGAGTAGGCCATTATTGACTAAATTGTAACATGACGACCTATGTGATTTCGGCAGAACTTTTCAACCCTTAAGTTTGAGCAACTGGGTTGACGTTCGACACACTCGATCGTTGTGAATCCACCTTTCAGATGAGGTCTCTTCCAAGCCTCTCGGAGGTCGTGCGGCCGAAACACAAGCGTCGAAGCATTCCGTTTCGCTCCAGTAGTAGGCCTTTATTATCTAAATTGTAACATGACGACCTATGTGATTTCGTCAGAACTTTTGAACCCTTAAGTTAGAGCTAGTGGGCTGATGTTCGACACACTCGATCGTTGTGAATCCACCTTTCCGATAAGGTCTCTTCCAAGCCTCTCGGACTTCGTGCGGCTGAGAGGCGACCGTCAAAGCATTCGCTTTCGCTCCAGTAGTATGACTTTATTGACTAAATTGTAACATGACGACCTATGTGATTTCGGCAGAACTTTTGAACACTTACGTTTGAGCTAGTAGGCTGACATTCGACACACTCGATCGTTGTGAATCCACCTTTCAGATGAGGTCTCTTCCAAGCCTCTCGGACTTCGTGCGGACAAGAGGCGACCGTCAAAGCATTCGGTTTTGCTCCAGTAGTAGGACTTTATTGACTAAATTGTAACATGACGACCTATGTGATTTCGGCAGAACTTTTGAACCCTTAAGTTTGAGCTAGTGGGCTGACGTTCGACACACTCGATCGTTGTGAATCCACCATTCAGATGAGGTCTCTTCCAAGCCTCTCGGACTTCTCGCGTCCGAGCAGCGACTGTCATAGCATTCAGTTTCGCTCCATGAGTAGGCCTTTATTGACTAAATTGTAACATGACGACCTATGTGATTTCGGCAGAACTTTTGAACCCTCAAGTTTGAGCTAGTAGGCTGAAGTTCGACACACTCGATCGTTGTGAATCCTACTTTCAGATGAGGTCTCTTCCAAGCCTCTCTGACTTCGTGCGGCCGAGCGGCGACCGTAATTGCATTCAGTTTCGCTCCAGGAGTAGGCCTTTATTGACTAAATTGTAACATGACGACCTATGTGATTTCGGCAGGACCTTTGAACCCTTAAGTTAGAGCTAGTGGGCTGACGTTCGACACACTCGATCGTTGTGAATCCACCTTTCCGATGAGGTCTCTTCCAAGCCTCTCGGACTTCGTACGTCCGAGCAGCGACCGTCAAAGCATTCAGTTTCGCTCCAGGAGTAGGCCTTTATTGACTAAATTGTAACATGACGACCTATGTGATTTCGGCAGAACTTTTCAAACCTTAAGTTTGAGCAACTGGGCTGACGTTCGACACACTCTATCGTTGTGAATCCACCTTTCAGATGAGGTCTCTTCCAAGCCTCTCGGAGGTCGTGAGGCCAAAACACAAGCGTCGAAGCATTCCGTTTCGCTCCAGTAGTAGGCCTTTATTGACTAAATTGTAACATGACGACCTATGTGATTTCGGCAGAACTTTTGAACACTTACGTTTGAGCTAGTAGGCTGACATTCGACACACTCGATCGTTGTGAATCCACCTTTCAGATGAGGTATTTTCCAAGCCTCTCGGACTTCGTGCGGACGAGAGGCGACCGTCAAAGCATTCAGTTTCGCTCCAGTAGTAGGACTTTATTGACTAAATTGTAACATGACGACCTATGTGATTTCGGCAGAACTTTTGAACCCTTAAGTTTGAGCTAGTGGGCTGACATTCGACACACTCGATTGTTGTGAATCCACCATTCAGATGAGGTCTCTTCCAAGCCTCTCGAATGTCATGCGGCCGAAACACGAGCATTGAAGCATTCCGTTTCGCTCCAGTAGTAGGCCTTTATTGGCTAAATTGTAACATGACGACCTATGTGACTTCGGCAGAACTTTTGAACACTTAAGTTTGAGCAAGTAGGCTGACATTCGACACACTCGATCGTTGTGAATCCACCTTTCAGATGAGGTCTCTTCCAAGCCTCTCAGACTTCGTGCGGCCGAGCGGCGACCTTCAAAGCATTCAGTTTCGCTCCAGTAGTAGGCCTTTATTGACTAAATTGTAACATGACGACCTATGTGATTTCGGCAGAACTTTTCAAACCTTAAGTTTGAGCAACTGGGCTGACGTTCGACACACTCTATCGTTGTGAATCCACCTTTCAGATGAGGTCTCTTCCAAGCCTCTCGGAGGTCGTGCGGCCAAAACACAAGCGTCGAAGCATTCCGTTTCGCTCCAGTAGTAGGCCTTTATTGACTAAATTGTAACATGACGACCTATGTGATTTCGACAGAACTTTTGAACACTTACGTTTGAGCTATTAGGCTGACATTCGACACACTCGATCGTTGTGAATCCACCTTTCAGATGAGGTCTCTTCCAAGCCTCTCGGACTTCGTGCGGACGAGAGGCGACTGTCAAAGCATTCAGTTTCGCTCCAGTAGTAAGACTTTATTGACTAAATTGTAACATGACGACCTATGTGATTTCGGCAGAACTTTTGAACCCTTTAGTTTGAGCTAGTGGGCTGACGTTCGACACACTCAATCGTTGTGAATCCACCTTTCAGATGATGTCTCTCCCAAGCCTCTCGGACTTCGTGCGTCCGAGCAGCGACTGTCAAAGCATTCAGTTTCGCTCCAGGAGTAGGCCTTTATTGACTAAATTGTAACATGACGACCTATGTGATTTCGGCAGAACTTTTCAACCCTTAAGTTTGAGCAACTGGGCTGACGTTCGACACACTCGATAGTTGTGAATCCACCTTTCAGATGAGGTCTCTTCCAAGCATCTCGGAGGTCGTGCGGCCGAAACACAAGCGTCGAAGCATTCCGTTTCGCTCCAGTAGTAGGCCTTTATTGACTAAATTGTAACATGACGACCTATGTGATTTCGGCAGAACTTTTGAACCCTTAAGTTAGAGCTAGTGGGGATGACGTTCGACACACTCGATCGTTGTGAATCCACCTTTCCGATAAGGTCTCTTCCAAGCCTCTCGGACTTCGTGCGGACGAGAGGCGACCGTCAAAGCATTCAGTTTCGCTACAGTAATAGGACTTTATTGACTAAATTGTAACATGACGACCTATGTGATTTCGGCAGAAGTTTTGAACCCTTAAGTTTGAGCTAGTGGGTTGACGTTCGACACTCTTGATCGTTGTGAATCCACCTTTCAGATGAGGTCTCTTCCAAGCCTCTCGGACATCTCGCGTCCGAGCAGCGACTGTCATAGCATTCAGTTTCGCTCCAGGAGTAGGCCTTTATTGACTAAATTGTAACATGACGACCTATGTGATTTCGGCAGGACCTTTGAACCCTTAAGTTAGAGCTAGTGGGCTGACCTTCGACACACTCGATCGTTGTGAATCCACCTTTCCGATGAGGTCTCTTCCAAGCCTCTCGGACTTCGTACGTCCGAGCAGCGACCGTCAAAGCATTCAGTTTCGCTCCAGGAGTAGGCCTTTATTGACTAAATTGTAACATGACGACCTATGTGATTTCGGCAGAACTTTTCAAACCTTAAGTTTGGGCAACTGGGCTGACGTTCGACACACTCTATCGTTGTGAATCCACCTTTCAGATGAGGTCTCTTCCAAGCCTCTCGGAGGTCGTGCGGCCAAAACACAAGCGTCGAAGCATTCCGTTTCGCTCCAGTAGTAGGCCTTTATTGACTAAATTGTAACATGACGACCTATGTGATTTCGGCAGAACTTTTGAACACTTACGTTTGAGCTAGTAGGCTGACATTCGACACACTCGATCGTTGTTAATCCACCTTTCAGATGAGGTCTTTTCCAAGCCTCTCGGACTTCGTGCGGACGAGAGGCGACCGTCAAAGCATTCAGTTTCGCTCAAGTAGTAGGACTTTATTGACTAAATTGTAACATGACGACCTATGTGATTTCGGCAGAACTTTTGAACCCTTAAGTTTGAGCTAGTGGGCTGACGTTCGACACACTCGATTGTTGTGAATCCACCATTCAGATGAGGTCTCTTCCAAGCCTCTCGGATGTCATGCGGCCGAAACACGAGCATCGAAGCATTCCGTTTCGCTCCAGTAGTAGGCCTTTATTGGCTAAATTGTAACATGACGACCTATGTGACTTCGGCAGAACTTTTGAACACTTAAGTTTGAGCAAGTAGGCTGACATTCGACACACTCGATCGTTGTGAATCCACCTTTCAGATGAGGTCTCTTCCAAGCCTCTCGGACTTCGTGCGGACGAGCGGCGACCTTCAAAGCATTCAGTTTCGCTCCAGTAGTAGGCCTTTATTGACTAAATTGTAACATGACGACCTATGTGATTTCGGCAGAACTTTTGAACACTTACGTTTGAGCTATTAGCCTGACATTCGACACACTCGATCGTTGTGAATCCACCTTTCAGATGAGGTCTCTTCCAAGCCTCTCGGACTTCGTGCGGACGAGAGGCGACCGTCAAAGCATTCAGTTTCGCTCCAGTAGTAAGACTTTATTGACTAAATTGTAACATGACGACCTATGTGATTTCGGCAGAACTTTTGAACCCTTTAGTTTGAGCTAGTGGGCTGACGTTCGACACACTCGATCGTTGTGAATCCACCTTTCAGATGATGTCTCTCCCAAGCCTCTCGGACTTCGTGCGTCCGAGCAGCGACTGTCAAAGCATTCAGTTTCGCTCCAGGAGTAGGCCTTTATTGACTAAATTGTAACATGACGACCTATGTGATTTCGGCAGAACTTTTCAACCCTTAAGTTTGAGCAACTGGGCTGACGTTCGACACACTCGATCGTTGTGAATCCACCTTTCAGATGAGGTCTCTTCCAAGCATCTCGGAGGTCGTGCGGCCGAAACACAAGCGTCGAAGCATTCCGTTTCGCTCCAGTAGTAGGCCTTTATTGACTAAATTGTAACATGACGACCTATGTGATTTCGGCAGAACTTTTGAACCCTTAAGTTAGAGCTAGTGGGGATGACGTTTGACACACTCGATCGTTGTGAATCCACCTTTCCGATAAGGTCTCTTCCAAGCCTCTCGGACTTCGTGCGGCCGAGAGGCGACCGTCAAAGCATTCGCTTTCGCTCCAGTATTAGGACTTTATTGACTAAATTGTAACATGACGACCTATGTGATTTCGGCAGAAGTTTTGAACCCTTAAGTTTCAGCTAGTGGGCTGACGTTCGACACTCTTGATCATTGGGAATCCACCTTTCAGATGAGGTCTCTTCCAAGCCTCTCGGAGGTCGTGCGGCCGAAACACGAGCGTCGAAGCATTCCGTTTCGTTTACAGTAGTAGGCCTTTATTGACTAAATTGTAACATGACGACCTATGTGATTTCGGCAGAACTTTTGAACACTTACGTTTGAGCTAGTAGGCTGACATTCGAGACACTCGATCGTTGTGAATCCACCTTTCAGATGAGGTCTTTTCCAAGCCTCTCGGACTTCGTGCGGACGAGGGGCGACCGTCAAAGCATTCAGTTTCGCTCCAGTAGTAGGACTTTATTGGCTAAATTGTAACATGACGACCTATGTGACTTCGGCAGAACTTTTGAACACTTAAGTTTGAGCAAGTAGGCTGACATTCGACACACTCGATCGTTGTGAATCCACCTTTCAGATGAGGTCTCTTCCAAGCCTCTCGGACTTCGTGCGGCCGAGCGGCGACCTTCAAAGCATTCAGTTTCGCTCCAGTAGTAGGCCTTTATTGACTAAATTGTAACATGACGACCTATGTGATTTCGGCAGAACTTTTGAACACTTACGTTTGAGCTATTAGGCTGACATTCGACACACTCGATCGTTGTGAATCCACCTTTCAGATGAGGTCTCTTCCAAGCCTCTCGGACTTCGTGCGGACGAGAGGCGACCGTCAAAGCATTCAGTTTCGCTCCAGTAGTAAGACTTTATTGACTAAATTGTAACATGACGACCTATGTGATTTCGGCAGAACTTTTGAACCCTTTAGTTTGAGCTAGTGGGCTGACGTTCGACACACTCGATCGTTGTGAATCCACCTTTCAGATGATGTCTCTCCCAAGCCTCTCGGACTTCGTGCGTCCGAGCAGCGACTGTCAAAGCATTCAGTTTCGCTCCAGGAGTAGGCCTTTATTGACTAAATTGTAACATGACGACCTATGTGATTTCGGCAGAACTTTTCAACCCTTAAGTTTGAGCAACTGGGCTGACGTTCGACACACTCGATCGTTGTGAATCCACCTTTCAGATGAGGTCTCTTCCAAGCATCTCGGAGGTCGTGCGGCCGAAACACAAGCGTCGAAGCATTCAGTTTCGCTCCAGGAGTAGGCCTTTATTGACTAAATTGTAACATGACGACCTATGTGATTTCGGCAGGACCTTTGAATCCTTAAGTTAGAGCTAGTGGGCTGACGTTCGACACACTCGGTCGTTGTGAATCCACCTTTCCGATGAGGTCTCTTCCAAGCCTCTCGGACTTCGTACGTCCGAGCAGCGACCGTCAAAGCATTCAGTTTCGCTCCAGGAGTAGGCCTTTATTGACTAAATTGTAACATGACGACCTATGTGATTTCGGCAGAACTTTTCAAACCTTAAGTTTGAGCAACTGGGCTGACGTTCGACACACTCTATCGTTGTGAATCCACCTTTCAGATGAGGTCTCTTCCAAGCCTCTCGGAGGTCGTGCGGCCAAAACACAAGCGTCGAAGCATTCCGTTTCGCTCCAGTAGTAGGCCTTTATTGACTAAATTGTAACATGACGACCTATGTGATTTCGGCAGAACTTTTGAACACTTACGTTTGAGCTAGTAGGCTGACATTCGACACACTCGATCGTTGTGAATCCACCTTTCAGATGAGGTCTTTTCCAAGCCTCTCGGACTTCGTGCGGACGAGAGGCGACCGTCAAAGCATTCAGTTTCGCTCCAGTAGTAGGACTTTATTGACTAAATTGTAACATGACGACCTATGTGATTTCGGCAGAACTTTTGAACCCTTAAGTTTGAGCTAGTGGGCTGACGTTCGACACACTCGATTGTTGTGAATCCACCATTCAGATGAGGTCTCTTCCAAGCCTCTCGGATGTCATGCGGCCGAAACACGAGCATCGAAGCATTCCGTTTCGCTCCAGTAGTAGGCCTTTATTGGCTAAATTGTAACATGACGACCTATGTGACTTCGGCAGAACTTTTGAACACTTAAGTTTGAGCAAGTAGGCTGACATTCGACACACTCGATCGTTGTGAATCCACCTTTCAGATGAGGTCTCTTCCAAGCCTCTCGGACTTCGTGCGGCCGAGCGGCGACCTTCAAAGCATTCAGTTTCGCTCCAGTAGTAGGCCTTTATTGACTAAATTGTAACATGACGACCTATGTGATTTCGGCAGAACTTTTGAACACTTACGTTTGAGCTATTAGGCTGACATTCGACACACTCGATCGTTGTGAATCCACCTTTCCGATAAGGTCTCTTCCAAGCCTCTCGGACTTTGTGCGGCCGAGAGGCGACCGTCAAAGCATTCGCTTTCGCTCCAGTATTAGGACTTTATTGACTAAATTGTAACATGACGACCTATGTGATTTCGGCAGAAGTTTTGAACCCTTAAGTTTCAGCTAGTGGGCTGACGTTCGACACTCTTGATCATTGGGAATCCACCTTTCAGATGAGGTCTCTTCCAAGCCTCTCGGAGGTCGTGCGGCCGAAACACGAGCGTCGAAGCATTCCGTTTCGTTTACAGTAGTAGGCCTTTATTGACTAAATTGTAACATGACGACCTATGTGATTTCGGCAGAACTTTTGAACCCTTTAGTTTGAGCTAATGGGCTGACGTTCGACACACTCGATCGTTGTGAATCCACCTTTCAGATGATGTCTCTCCCAAGCCTCTTGGACTTCGTGCGTCCGAGCAGAGACTGTCAAAGCATTCAGTTTCGCTCCAGGAGTAGGCCTTTATTGACTAAATTGTAACATGACGACCTATGTGATTTCGGCAGAACTTTTCAACCCTTAAGTTTGAGCAACTGGGCTGACGTTCGACACACTCGATCGTTGTGAATCCACCTTTCAGATGAGGTGTCTTCCAAGCATCTCGGAAGTCGTGCGGCCGAAACACAAGCGTCGAAGCATTCCGTTTCGCTCCAGTAGTAGGCCTTTTTTGACTAAATTGTAACAAAAGATTTCGGCAGAACTTTTGAACCCTTAAGTTAGAGCTAGTGGGGATGACGTTCGACACACTCGATCGTTGTGAATCCACCTTTCCGATAAGGTCTCTTCCAAGCCTCTCGGACTTCGTACGGCCGAGAGGCGACCGTCAAAGCATTCGCTTTCGCTCCAGTATTAGGACTTTATTGACTAAATTGTAACATGACGACCTATGTGATTTCGGCAGAACTTTTGAACACTTACGTTTGAGCTAGTAGGCTGACATTCGACACACTCGATCGTTGTGAATCCACCTTTCAGATGAGGTCTCTTCCAAGCCTCTCGGACTTCGTGCGGACGAGAGGCGACCGTCAAAGCATTCAGTTTCGCTCCAGTAGTAGGACTTTATTGACTAAATTGTAACATGACGACCTACGTGATTTCGGCAGAACTTTTGAACCCTTAAGTTTGAGCTAGTGGGCTGACGTTCGACACTCTTGATCATTGGGAATCCACCTTTCAGATGAGGTCTCTTCCAAGCCTCTCGGATGTCATGCGGCCGAAACACGACCTTCAAAGCATTCAGTTTCGCTCCAGTAGTAGGCCTTTATTGACTAAATTGTAACATGACGACCTATGTGATTTCGGCAGAACTTTTCAAATCTTAAGTTTGAGCAACTGGGCTGACGTTCGACACACTCTATCGTTGTGAATCCACCTTTCAGATGAGGTCTCTTCCAAGCCTCTCGGACTTCGTGCAGACGAGAGGCGACCGTCAAAGCATTCAGTTTCGCTCCAGTAGTAAGACTTTATTGACTAAATTGTAACATGACGACCTATGTGACTTCGGCAGAACTTTTGAACACTTAAGTTTGAGCAACTGGGTTGACGTTCGACACACTCGATCGTTGTGAATCCACCTTTCAGATGAGGTCTCTTCCAAGCCTCTCGGAGGTCGTGCGGCCGAAACACAAGCGTCGAAGCATTCCGTTTCGCTCCAGTAGTAGGCCTTTATTATCTAAATTGTAACATGACGACCTATGTGATTTCGTCAGAACTTTTGAACCCTTAAGTTAGAGCTAGTGGGCTGATGTTCGACACACTCGATCGTTGTGAATCCACCTTTCCGATAAGGTCTCTTCCAAGCCTCTCGGACTTCGTGCGGCCGAGAGGCGACCGTCAAAGCATTCGCTTTCGCTCCAGTAGTAGGACTTTATTGACTAAATTGTAACATGACGACCTATGTGATTTCGTCAGAACTTTTGAACCCTTAAGTTAGAGCTAGTGGGCTGATGTTCGACACACTCGATCGTGGTGAATCCACCTTTCCGATAAGGTCTCTTCCAAGCCTCTCGGACTTCGTGCGGCCGAGAGGCGACCGTCAAAGCATTCGCTTTCGCTCCAGTAGTAGGACTTTATTGACTAAATTGTAACATGACGACCAATGTGATTTCGGCAGAACTTTTGAACCCTTAAGTTTGAGCTAGTGGGCTGACGTTCGACACACCCGATCGTTGTGAATCCACCATTCAGATGAGGTCTCTTCCAAGCCTCTCGGATGTCATGCGGCCGAAACACGACCGTCGAAGCATTCCGTTTCGCTCCAGTAGTAGGCCTTTATTGGCTAAATTGTAACATGACGACCTATGTGACTTCGGCAGAACTTTTGAACACTTAAGTTTGATCAAGTAGGCTGACATTCGACACTCTCGATCGTTGTGAATCCACCTTTCAGATGAGGTCTCTTCCAAGCCTCTCGGACTTCGTGCGGCCGAGCGGCGACCTTCAAAGCATTCAGTTTCGCTCCAGTAGTAGGCCTTTATTGACTAAATTGTAACATGACGACCTATGTGATTTCGGCAGAACTTTTCAAATCTTAAGTTTGAGCAACTGGGCTGACGTTCGACACACTCTATCGTTGTGAATCCACCTTTCAGATGACGTCTCTTCCAAGCCTCTTGGAGGTCGTGCGGCCAAAACACAAGCGTCGAAGCATTCCGTTTCGCTCCAGTAGTAGGCCTTTATTGACTAAATTGTAAAATGACGACCTTTGTGATTTCGGCAGAACTTTTCAAACCTTAATTTTGAGCAACTGGGCTGACGTTGGACACACTCTATCGTTGTGAATCCACCTTTCAGATGAGGTCTCTTCCAAGCCTCTCGGATGTCATGCGGCCGAAACACGAGCGTCGAAGCATTCCGTTTCGCTCCAGTAGTAGGCCTTTATTGACTAAATTGTAACATGACGACCTATGTGACTTCGGCAGAACTTTTGAACACTTAAGTTTGAGCAACTGGGTTGACGTTCGACACACTCGATCGTTGTGAATCCACCTTTCAGATGAGGTCTCTTCCAAGCCTCTCGGAGGTCGTGCGGCCGAAACACAAGCGTCGAAGCATTCCGTTTCGCTCCAGTAGTAGGCCTTTATTATCTAAATTGTAACATGACGACCTATGTGATTTCGTCAGAACTTTTGAACCCTTAAGTTAGAGCTAGTGGGCTGATGTTCGACACACTCGATCGTTGTGAATCCACCTTTCCGATAAGGTCTCTTCCAAGCCTCTCGGACTTCGTGCGGCCGAGAGGCGACCGTCAAAGCATTCGCTTTCGCTCCAGTAGTAGGACTTTATTGACTAAATTGTAACATGACGACCAATGTGATTTCGGCAGAACTTTTGAACCCTTAAGTTTGAGCTAGTGGGCTGACGTTCGACACACCCGATCGTTGTGAATCCACCATTCAGATGAGGTCTCTTCCAAGCCTCTCGGATGTCATGCGGCCGAAACACGAGCGTCGAAGCATTCCGTTTCGCTCCAGTAGTAGGCCTTTATTGGCTAAATTGTAACATGACGACCTATGTGACTTCGGCAGAACTTTTGAACACTTAAGTTTGATCAAGTAGGCTGACATTCGACACACTCGATCGTTGTGAATCCACCTTTCAGATGAGGTCTCTTCCAAACCTCTCGGACTTCGTGCGGCCGAGCGGCGACCTTCAAAGCATTCAGTTTCGCTCCAGTAGTAGGCCTTTATTGACTAAATTGTAACATGACGACCTATGTGTTTTTGGCAGAACTTTTCAAATCTTAAGTTTGAGCAACTGGGCTGACGTTCGACACACTCTATCGTTGTGAATCCACCTTTCAGATGAGGTCTCTTCCAAGCCTCTCGGAGGTCGTGCGGCCAAAACACAAGCGTCGAAGCATTCCGTTTCGCTCCAGTAGTAGGCCTTTATTGACTAAATTGTAAAATGACGACCTTTGTGATTTCGGCAGAACTTTTCAAACCTTAATTTTGAGCAACTGGGCTGACGTTGGACACACTCTATCGTTGTGAATCCAACTTTCAGATGAGGTCTCTTCCAAGCTTCTCGGATGTCATGCGGCCGAAACACGAGCGTCGAAGCATTCCGTTTCGCTCCAGTAGTAGGCCTTTATTGACTAAATTGTAACATGACGACCTATGTGACTTCGGCAGAACTTTTGAACACTTAAGTTTGAGCAACTGGGTTGACGTTCGACACACTCGATCGTTGTGAATCCACCTTTCAGATGAGGTCTCTTCCAAGCCTCTCGGAGGTCGTGCGGCCGAAACACAAGCGTCGAAGCATTCCGTTTCGCTCCAGTAGTAGGCCTTTATTATCTAAATTGTAACATGACGACCTATGTGATTTCGTCAGAACTTTTGAACCCTTAAGTTAGAGCTAGTGGGCTGATGTTCGACACACTCGATCGTTGTGAATCCACCTTTCCGATAAGGTCTCTTCCAAGCCTCTCGGACTTCGTGCGGCCGAGAGGCGACCGTCAAAGCATTCGCTTTCGCTCCAGTAGTAGGACTTTATTGACTAAATTGTAACATGACGACCAATGTGATTTCGGCAGAACTTTTGAACCCTTAAGTTTGAGCTAGTGGGCTGACGTTCGACACACCCGATCGTTGTGAATCCACCATTCAGATGAGGTCTCTTCCAAGCCTCTCGGATGTCATGCGGCCGAAACACGAGCG
This sequence comes from Phyllopteryx taeniolatus, assembly GCF_024500385.1. Lineage (NCBI taxonomy): Eukaryota > Metazoa > Chordata > Actinopteri > Syngnathiformes > Syngnathidae > Phyllopteryx > Phyllopteryx taeniolatus. The sequence goes on from NW_026903184.1 coordinate 929,200, forward strand.
TCGAAGCATTCTGTTTCGCTCCAGTAGTAGGCCTTTATTGGCTAAATTGTAACATGACGACCTATGTGACTTCGGCAGAACGTTTGAACACTTAAGTTTGATCAAGTAGGCTGACATTCGACACACTCGATCGTTGTGAATCCACCTTTCAGATGAGGTCTCTTCCAAGCCTCTCGGACTTCGTGCGGCCGAGCGGCGACCTTCAAAGCATTCAGTTTCGCTTCAGTAGTAGGCCTTTATTGACTAAATTGTAACATGACGACCTATGTGATTTCGGCAGAACTTTTCAAATCTTAAGTTTGAGCAACTGGGCTGACGTTCGACACACTCTATCGATGTGAATCCACCGTTCAGATGAGGTCTCTTCCAAGCCTCTCGGAGGTCGTGCGGCCAAAACACAAGCGTCCAAGCATTTCGTTTCGCTCCAGTAGTAGGCCTTTATTGACTAAATTGTAACATGACGACCTATGTGATTTCGGCAGAACTTTTGAACCCTTTAGTTTGAGCTAGTGGGCTGACGTTCGACACACTCGATCGTTGTGAATCCACCTTTCAGATGATGTCTCTCCCAAGCCTCTCGGACTTCGTGAGTCCGAGCAGCGACTGTCAAAGCATTCAGTTTCGCTCCAGGAGTAGGCCTTTATTGACTAAATTGTAACATGACGACCTATGTGATTTCGGCAGAACGTTTGAACACTTAAGTTTGATCAAGTAGGCTGACATTCGACACACTCGATCGTTGTGAATCCACCTTTCAGATGAGGTCTCTTCCAAGCCTCTCGGACTTGGTGCGGCCGAGCGGCGACCTTCAAAGCATTCAGTTTCGCTCCAGTAGTAGGCCATTATTGACTAAATTGTAACATGACGACCTATGTGACTTCGGCAGAACTTTTGAACACTTAAGTTTGAGCAACTGGGTTGACGTTCGACACACTCGATCGTTGTGAATCCACCTTTCAGATGAGGTCTCTTCCAAGCCTCTCGGAGGTCGTGCGGCCGAAACACAAGCGTCGAAGCATTCCGTTTCGCTCCAGTAGTAGGCCTTTATTATCTAAATTGTAACATGACGACCTATGTGATTTCGTCAGAACATTTGAACCCTTAAGTTAGAGCTAGTGGGCTGATGTTCGACACACTCGATCGTTGTGAATCCACCTTTCCGATAAGGTCTCTTCCAAGCCTCTCGGAGGTCGTGCGGCCGAAACACAAGCGTCGAAGCATTCCGTTTCGCTCCAGTAGTAGGCCTTTATTATCTAAATTGTAACATGACGACCTATGTGATTTCGTCAGAACTTTTGAACCCTTAAGTTAGAGCTAGTGGGCTGATGTTCGACACACTCGATCGTTGTGAATCCACCTTTCCGATAAGGTCTCTTCCAAGCCTCTCGGACTTCGTGCGGCCGAGAGGCGACCGTCAAAGCATTCGCTTTCGCTCCAGTAGTAGGACTTTATTGACTAAATTGTAACATGACGACCAATGTGATTTCGGCAGAACTTTTGAACCCTTAAGTTTGAGCTAGTGGGCTGACGTTCGACACACCCGATCGTTGTGAATCCACCATTCAGATGAGGTCTCTTCCAAGCCTCTCGGATGTCATGCGGCCGAAACACGAGCGTCGAAGCATTCCGTTTCGCTCCAGTAGTAGGCCTTTATTGGCTAAATTGTAACATGACGACCTATGTGACTTCGGCAGAACTTTTGAACACTTAAGTTTGATCAAGTAGGCTGACATTCGACACACTCGATCGTTGTGAATCCACCTTTCAGATGAGGTCTCTTCCAAACCTCTCGGACTTCGTGCGGCCGAGCGGCGACCTTCAAAGCATTCAGTTTCGCTCCAGTAGTAGGCCTTTATTGACTAAATTGTAACATGACGACCTATGTGATTTTGGCAGAACTTTTCAAATCTTAAGTTTGAGCAACTGGGCTGACGTTCGACACACTCTATCGTTGTGAATCCACCTTTCAGATGAGGTCTCTTCCAAGCCTCTCGGAGGTCGTGCGGCCAAAACACAAGCGTCGAAGCATTCCGTTTCGCTCCAGTAGTAGGCCTTTATTGACTAAATTGTAAAATGACGACCTTTGTGATTTCGGCAGAACTTTTCAAACCTTAATTTTGAGCAACTGGGCTGACGTTGGACACACTCTATCGTTGTGAATCCAACTTTCAGATGAGGTCTCTTCCAAGCTTCTCGGATGTCATGCGGCCGAAACACGAGCGTCGAAGCATTCCGTTTCGCTCCAGTAGTAGGCCTTTATTGACTAAATTGTAACATGACGACCTATGTGACTTCGGCAGAACTTTTGAACACTTAAGTTTGAGCAACTGGGTTGACGTTCGACACACTCGATCGTTGTGAATCCACCTTTCAGATGAGGTCTCTTCCAAGCCTCTCGGAGGTCGTGCGGCCGAAACACAAGCGTCGAAGCATTCCGTTTCGCTCCAGTAGTAGGCCTTTATTATCTAAATTGTAACATGACGACCTATGTGATTTCGTCAGAACTTTTGAACCCTTAAGTTAGAGCTAGTGGGCTGATGTTCGACACACTCGATCGTTGTGAATCCACCTTTCCGATAAGGTCTCTTCCAAGCCTCTCGGACTTCGTGCGGCCGAGAGGCGACCGTCAAAGCATTCGCTTTCGCTCCAGTAGTAGGACTTTATTGACTAAATTGTAACATGACGACCAATGTGATTTCGGCAGAACTTTTGAACCCTTAAGTTTGAGCTAGTGGGCTGACGTTCGACACACCCGATCGTTGTGAATCCACCATTCAGATGAGGTCTCTTCCAAGCCTCTCGGATGTCATGCGGCCGAAACACGAGCGTCGAAGCATTCTGTTTCGCTCCAGTAGTAGGCCTTTATTGGCTAAATTGTAACATGACGACCTATGTGACTTCGGCAGAACGTTTGAACACTTAAGTTTGATCAAGTAGGCTGACATTCGACACACTCGATCGTTGTGAATCCACCTTTCAGATGAGGTCTCTTCCAAGCCTCTCGGACTTCGTGCGGCCGAGCGGCGACCTTCAAAGCATTCAGTTTCGCTTCAGTAGTAGGCCTTTATTGACTAAATTGTAACATGACGACCTATGTGATTTCGGCAGAACTTTTCAAATCTTAAGTTTGAGCAACTGGGCTGACGTTCGACACACTCTATCGATGTGAATCCACCGTTCAGATGAGGTCTCTTCCAAGCCCCTCGGAGGTCGTGCGGCCAAAACACAAGCGTCCAAGCATTCCGTTTCGCTCCAGTAGTAGGCCTTTATTGACTAAATTGTAACATGACGACCTATGTGATTTCGGCAGAACTTTTGAACCCTTTAGTTTGAGCTAGTGGGCTGACGTTCGACACACTCGATCGTTGTGAATCCACCTTTCAGATGATGTCTCTCCCAAGCCTCTCGGACTTCGTGAGTCCGAGCAGCGACTGTCAAAGCATTCAGTTTCGCTCCAGGAGTAGGCCTTTATTGACTAAATTGTAACATGACGACCTATGTGATTTCGGCAGAACGTTTGAACACTTAAGTTTGATCAAGTAGGCTGACATTCGACACACTCGATCGTTGTGAATCCACCTTTCAGATGAGGTCTCTTCCAAGCCTCTCGGACTTGGTGCGGCCGAGCGGCGACCTTCAAAGCATTCAGTTTCGCTCCAGTAGTAGGCCATTATTGACTAAATTGTAACATGACGACCTATGTGACTTCGGCAGAACTTTTGAACACTTAAGTTTGAGCAACTGGGTTGACGTTCGACACACTCGATCGTTGTGAATCCACCTTTCAGATGAGGTCTCTTCCAAGCCTCTCGGAGGTCGTGCGGCCGAAACACAAGCGTCGAAGCATTCCGTTTCGCTCCAGTAGTAGGCCTTTATTATCTAAATTGTAACATGACGACCTATGTGATTTCGTCAGAACTTTTGAACCCTTAAGTTAGAGCTAGTGGGCTGATGTTCGACACACTCGATCGTTGTGAATCCACCTTTCCGATAAGGTCTCTTCCAAGCCTCTCGGACTTCGTGCGGCCGAGAGGCGACCGTCAAAGCATTCGCTTTCGCTCCAGTAGTAGGACTTTATTGACTAAATTGTAACATGACGACCTATGTGATTTCGGCAGAAGTTTTGAACCCTTAAGTTTGAGCTAGTGGGCTGACGTTCGACACTCTTGATCGTTGTGAATCCACCTTTCAGATGAGGTCTCTTCCAAGCCTCTCGGAGGTCGTGCGGCCGAAACACGAGCGTCGAAGCATTCCGTTTCGCTCCAGTAGTAGGCCTTTATTGACTAAATTGTAAAATGACGACCTTTGTGATTTCGGCAGAACTTTTGAACCCTTAAGTTTGAGCTAGTGGGCTGACGTTCGACACACTCGATCGTTGTGAATCCACCTTTCAGATGAGGTCTCTTCCAAGCCTCTCGGACTTCGTGCGGCCGAGCGGCGACCTTCAAAGCATTCAGTTTCGCTTCAGTAGTAGGCCTTTATTGACTAAATTGTAACATGACGACCTATGTGATTTCGGCAGAACTTTTCAAATCTTAAGTTTGAGCAACTGGGCTGACGTTCGACACACTCTATCGATGTGAATCCACCTTTCAGATGAGGTCTCTTCCAAGCCTCTCGGAGGTCGTGCGGCCAAAACACAAGCGTCCAAGCATTCCGTTTCGCTCCAGTAGTAGGCCTTTATTGACTAAATTGTAACATGACGACCTATGTGATTTCGGCAGAACTTTTGAACCCTTTAGTTTGAGCTAGTGGGCTGACGTTCGACACACTCGATCGTTGTGAATCCACCTTTCAGATGATGTCTCTCCCAAGCCTCTCGGACTTCGTGAGTCCGAGCAGCGACTGTCAAAGCATTCAGTTTCGCTCCAGGAGTAGGCCTTTATTGACTAAATTGTAACATGACGACCTATGTGATTTCGGCAGAACGTTTGAACACTTAAGTTTGATCAAGTAGGCTGACATTCGACACACTCGATCGTTGTGAATCCACCTTTCAGATGAGGTCTCTTCCAAGCCTCTCGGACTTGGTGCGGCCGAGCGGCGACCTTCAAAGCATTCAGTTTCGCTCCAGTAGTAGGCCTTTATTGACTAAATTGTAACATGACGACCTATGTGACTTCGGCAGAACTTTTGAACACTTAAGTTTGAGCAACTGGGTTGACGTTCGACACACTCGATCGTTGTGAATCCACCTTTCAGATGAGGTCTCTTCCAAGCCTCTCGGAGGTCGTGCGGCCGAAACACAAGCGTCGAAGCATTCCGTTTCGCTCCAGTAGTAGGCCTTTATTATCTAAATTGTAACATGACGACCTATGTGATTTCGTCAGAACTTTTGAACCCTTAAGTTAGAGCTAGTGGGCTGATGTTCGACACACTCGATCGTTGTGAATCCACCTTTCCGATAAGGTCTCTTCCAAGCCTCTCGGACTTCGTGCGGCCGAGAGGCGACCGTCAAAGCATTCGCTTTCGCTCCAGTAGTAGGACTTTATTGACTAAATTGTAACATGACGACCTATGTGATTTCGGCAGAAGTTTTGAACCCTTAAGTTTGAGCTAGTGGGCTGACGTTCGACACTCTTGATCGTTGTGAATCCACCTTTCAGATGAGGTCTCTTCCAAGCCTCTCGGAGGTCGTGCGGCCGAAACACGAGCGTCGAAGCATTCCGTTTCGCTCCAGTAGTAGGCCTTTATTGACTAAATTGTAAAATGACGACCTTTGTGATTTCGGCAGAACTTTTGAACCCTTAAGTTTGAGCTAGTGGGCTGACGTTCGACACTCTTGATCGTTGTGAATCCAACTTTCAGATGAGGTCTCTTCCAAGCGTCTCGGAGGTCGTGCGGCCGAAACACGAACGTCGAAGCATTCCGTTTCGCTCCAGTAGTAGGCCTTTATTGACTAAATTGTAAAATGACGACCTTTGTGATTTCGGCAGAACTTTTGAACCCTTAAGTTTGAGCTAGTGGGCTGACGTTCGACACACTCGATCGTTGTGAATCCACCTTTCAGATGAGGTCTCTTCCAAGCCTCTCGGACTTCGTGCGTCCGAGCAGCGACTGTCAAAGCATTCAGTTTCGCTCCAGGAGTAGGCCTTTATTGACTAAATTGTAACATGACGACCTATGTGATTTTGGCAGAACTTTTCAACCTTTAAGTTTGAGCAACTGGGCTGACGTTTGACACACTCGATCGTTGTGAATCCACCTTTCAGATGAGGCCTCTTCCAAGCCTCTCGGAGGTCGTGCGGCCAAAACACAAGCGTCGAAGCATTCCGTTTCGCTCCAGTAGTAGGCCTTTATTGACTAAATTGTAACATGACGACCTATGTGATTTCGGCAGAACCTTTGAACACTTACGTTTGAGCTAGTAGGCTGATATTCGACACACTCGATCGTTGTGAATCCACCTTTCAGATGAGGTCTCTTCCAAGCCTCTCGGACTTCGTGCGGATGAGAGGCGACCGTCAAAGCATTCAGTTTCGCTCCAGTAGTAGGACTTTATTGACTAAATTGTAACATGACGACCTATGTGATTTCGGCAGAACTTTTGAACCCTTAAGTTTGAGCTAGTGGGCTGACGTTCGACACACTCGATCGTTGTGAATCCACCTTTCAGATGAGGTGTCTTCCAAGCCTCTCGGATGTCATGCGGCCGAAACACGAGCGTCGAAGCATTCCGTTTCGCTCCACTAGTAGGCCTTTATTGACTAAATTGTAACATGACGACCTATGTGACTTCGGCAGAACTTTTGAACACTTAAGTTTGAGCAACTGGGTTGATGTTCGACACACTCGATCGTTGTGAATCCACCTTTCAGATGAGGTCTCTTCCAAGCCTCTCGGAGGTCGTGCGGCCGAAACACAAGCGTCGAAGCATTCCGTTTCGCTCCAGTAGTAGTCCTTTATTATCTAAATTGTAACATGACGACCTATGTGATTTCGTCAGAACTTTTGAACCCTTAAGTTAGAGCTAGTGGGCTGATGTTCGACACACTCGATCGTTGTGAATCCACCTTTCCGATAAGGTCTCTTCCAAGCCTCTCGGACTTCGTGCGGCCGAGAGGCGACCGTCAAAGCATTCGCTTTCGCTCCAGTAGTAGGACTTTATTGACTAAATTGTAACATGACGACCTATGTGATTTCGGCAGAACTTTTGAACACTTACGTTTGAGCTAGTAGGCTGACATTCGACACACTCGATCGTTGTGAATCCACCTTTCAGATGAGGTCTCTTCCAAGCCTCTCGGACTTCGTGCGGACAAGAGGCGACCGTCAAAGCATTCAGTTTTGCTCCAGTAATAGGACTTTATTGACTAAATTGTAACATGACGACCTATGTGATTTCGGCAGAGCTTTTGAACCCTTAAGTTTGAGCTAGTGGGCTGACGTTCGACACACTCGATCGTTGTGAATCCACCTTTCAGATGAGGTCTCTTCCAAGCCTCTCGGAGGTCGTGCGGCCGAAACACAAGCGTCGAAGCATTCCGTTTCGCTCCAGTAGTAGGCCTTTATTATCTAAATTGTAACATGACGACCTATGTGATTTCGTCAGAACTTTTGAACCCTTAAGTTAGAGCTAGTGGGCTGATGTTCGACACACTCGATCGTTGTGAATCCACCTTTCCGATAAGGTCTCTTCCAAGCCTCTCGGACTTCGTGCGGCCGAGAGGCGACCGTCAAAGCATTCGCTTTCGCTCCAGTAGTAGGACTTTATTGACTAAATTGTAACATGACGACCTATGTGATTTCGGCAGAAGTTTTGAACCCTTAAGTTTGAGCTAGTGGGCTGACGTTCGACACTCTTGATCGTTGTGAATCCACCTTTCAGATGAGGTCTCTTCCAAGCCTCTCGGAGGTCGTGCGGCCGAAACACGAGCGTCGAAGCATTCCGTTTCGCTCCAGTAGTAGGCCTTTATTGACTAAATTGTAAAATGACGACCTTTGTGATTTCAGCAGAACTTTTGAACCCTTAAGTTTGAGCTAGTGGGCTGACGTTCGACACTCTTGATCGTTGTGAATCCAACTTTCAGATGAGGTCTCTTCCAAGCGTCTCGGAGGTCGTGCGGCCGAAACACGAACGTCGAAGCATTCCGTTTCGCTCCAGTAGTAGGCCTTTATTGACTAAATTGTAAAATGACGACCTTTGTGATTTCGGCAGAACTTTTGAACCCTTAAGTTTGAGCTAGTGGGCTGACGTTCGACACACTCGATCGTTGTGAATCCACCTTTCAGATGAGGTCTCTTCCAAGCCTCTCGGACTTCGTGCGTCCGAGCAGCGACTGTCAAAGCATTCAGTTTCGCTCCAGGAGTAGGCCTTTATTGACTAAATTGTAACATGACGACCTATGTGATTTTGGCAGAACTTTTCAACCTTTAAGTTTGAGCAACTGGGCTGACGTTTGACACACTCGATCGTTGTGAATCCACCTTTCAGATGAGGCCTCTTCCAAGCCTCTCGGAGGTCGTGCGGCCAAAACACAAGCGTCGAAGCATTCCGTTTCGCTCCAGTAGTAGGCCTTTATTGACTAAATTGTAACATGACGACCTATGTGATTTCGGCAGAACCTTTGAACACTTACGTTTGAGCTAGTAGGCTGATATTCGACACACTCGATCGTTGTGAATCCACCTTTCAGATGAGGTCTCTTCCAAGCCTCTCGGACTTCGTGCGGATGAGAGGCGACCGTCAAAGCATTCAGTTTCGCTCCAGTAGTAGGACTTTATTGACTAAATTGTAACATGACGACCTATGTGATTTCGGCAGAACTTTTGAACCCTTAAGTTTGAGCTAGTGGGCTGACGTTCGACACACTCGATCGTTGTGAATCCACCTTTCAGATGAGGTCTCTTCCAAGCCTCTCGGATGTCATGCGGCCGAAACACGAGCGTCGAAGCATTCCGTTTCGCTCCACTAGTAGGCCTTTATTGACTAAATTGTAACATGACGACCTATGTGACTTCGGCAGAACTTTTGAACACTTAAGTTTGAGCAACTGGGTTGATGTTCGACACACTCGATCGTTGTGAATCCACCTTTCAGATGAGGTCTCTTCCAAGCCTCTCGGAGGTCGTGCGGCCGAAACACAAGCGTCGAAGCATTCCGTTTCGCTCCAGTAGTAGGCCTTTATTATCTAAATTGTAACATGACGACCTATGTGATTTCGTCAGAACTTTTGAACCCTTAAGTTAGAGCTAGTGGGCTGATGTTCGACACACTCGATCGTTGTGAATCCACCTTTCCGATAAGGTCTCTTCCAAGCCTCTCGGACTTCGTGCGGCCGAGAGGCGACCGTCAAAGCATTCGCTTTCGCTCCAGTAGTAGGACTTTATTGACTAAATTGTAACATGACGACCTATGTGATTTCGGCAGAACTTTTGAACCCTTAAGTTTGAGCTAGTGGGCTGACGTTCGACACACTCGATCGTTGTGAATCCACCTTTCAGATGAGGTCTCTTCCAAGTCTCTCGGACTTCATGCGTCCGAGCAGCGACTGTCATAGCATTCAGTTTCGCTCCGGCAGTAGGCCTTTATTGACTAAATTGTAACATGACGACCTATGTGATTTCGGCAGAACTTTTGAACCCTCAAGTTTGAGCTAGTAGGCTGACGTTCGACACACTCGATCGTTGTGAATCCTCCTTTCAGATGAGGTCTCTTCCAAGCCTCTCGGACTTCGTGCGGCCGAGCGGCGACCGCAATTGCATTCAGTTTCGCTCCAGGAGTAGGCCTTTATTGACTAAATTGTAACATGACGACCTATGTGATTTCGGCAGGACCTTTGAACCCTTAAGTTAGAGCTAGTGGGCTGACGTTCGACACACTCGATCGTTGTGAATCCACCTTTCCGATGAGGTCTCTTCCAAGCCTCTCGGACTTCGTACGTCCGAGCAGCGACCGTCAAAGCATTCAGTTTCGCTCCAGGAGTAGGCCTTTATTGACTAAATTGTAACATGACGACCTATGTGATTTCGGCAGAACTTTTCAAACCTTAAGTATGAGCAACTGGGCTGACGTTCGACACACTCTATCGATGTGAATCCACCTTTCAGATGAGGTCTCTTCCAAGCCTCTCGGAGGTCGTGCGGCCAAAACACAAGCGTCGAAGCATTCCGTTTCGCTCCAGTAGTAGGCCTTTATTGACTAAATTGTAACATGACGACCTATGTGATTTCGGCAGAACTTTTGAACACTTACGTTTGAGCTAGTAGGCTGACATTCGACACACTCGATCGTTGTGAATCCACCTTTCAGATGAGGTCTCTTCCAAGCCTCTCGGAATTCGTGCGGACGAGAGGCGACCGTCAAAGTATTCAGTTTCGCTCCAGTAGTAGGACTTTATTGACTAAATTGTAACATGACGACCTTTGTGATTTCGGCAGAACCTTTGAACCCTTAAGTTTGAGCTAGTGGGCTGACGTTCGACACACTCGATCGTTGTGAATCCACCTTTCAGATGAGGTCTCTTTCAAGCCTCTCGGATGTCATGCGGCCGAAACACGAGCGTCGAAGCATTCCGTTTCGCTCCAGTAGTAGGCCTTTATTGGCTAAATTGTAACATGACGACCTATGTGACTTCGGCAGAACTTTTGAACACTTAAGTTTGAGCAAGTAGGCTGACATTCGACACACTCGATCGTTGTGAATCCACCTTTCAGATGAGGTCTCTTCCAAGCCTCTCGGACTTCGTGCGGCCGAGCGGCAACCTTCAAAGCATTCAGTTTCGCTCCAGTAGTAGGCCTTTATTGACTAAATTGTAACATGACGACCTATGTGACTTCGGCAGAACTTTTGAACACTTAAGTTTGAGCTAGTGGGCTGACGTTCGACACACTCGATCGTTGTGAATCCACCTTTCAGATGATGTCTCTCCCAAGCCTCTCGGACTTCGTGCGTCCGAGCAGCGACTGTCGAAGCATTCAGTTTCGCTCCAGGAGTAGGCCTTTATTGACTAAATTGTAATATGACGACCTATGTGATTTCGGCAGAACTTTTCAACCCTTAAGTTTGAGCAACTGGGCTGACGTTCGACACACTCGATCGTTGTGAATCCACCTATCAGATGAGGTCTCTTCCAAGCATCTCGGAGGTCGTGCGGCCGAAACACAAGCGTCGAAGCATTCCGTTTCGCTCCAGTAGTAGGCCTTTATTGACTAAATTTTAACATTACGACCTATGTGATTTCGGCAGAACTTTTGAACACTTAAGTTAGAGCTAGTCGGGATGACGTTCGACACACTCGATCGTTGTGAATCCACCTTTCCGATAAGGTCTCTTCCAAGCCTCTCGGACTTCGTGCGGCCGAGAGGCGAATGTCAAAGCATTCGCTTTCGCTCCAGTAGTAGGACTTTATTGACTAAATTGTAACATGACGACCTATGTTATTTCGGCAGACCTTTTCAACCCTTAAGTTTGAGCAACTGGGCTGACGTTCGACACACTCGATCGTTGTGAATCCACCATTCAGATGAGGTCTTTTCCAAGCCTCTCGGATGTCATGTGGCCAAAACACAAGCGTCGAAGCATTCCGTTTCGCTCCAGTAGTAGGCCTTTATTGACTAAATTGTAAAATGACGACCTTTGTGATTTCGGCAGAACTTTTCAAACCTTAATTTTGAGCAACTGGGCTGACGTTGGACACACTCTATCGTTGTGAATCCACCTTTCAGATGAGGTCTCTTCCAAGCCTCTCGGATGTCATGCGGCCGAAACACGAGCGTCGAAGCATTCCGTTTCGCTCCAGTAGTAGGCCTTTATTATCTAAATTGTAACATGACGACCTATGTGATTTCGTCAGAACTTTTGAACCCTTAAGTTAGAGCTAGTGGGCTGATGTTCGACACACTCGATCGTTGTGAATCCACCTTTCCGATAAGGTCTCTTCCAAGCCTCTCGGACTTCGTGCGGCCGAGAGGCGACCGTCAAAGCATTCGCTTTCGCTCCAGTAGTAGGACTTTATTGACTAAATTGTAACATGACGACCAATGTGATTTCGGCAGAACTTTTGAACCCTTAAGTTTGAGCTAGTGGGCTGACGTTCGACACACCCGATCGTTGTGAATCCACCATTCAGATGAGGTCTCTTCCAAGCCTCTCGGATGTCATGCGGCCGAAACACGAGCGTCGAAGCATTCTGTTTCGCTCCAGTAGTAGGCCTTTATTGGCTAAATTGTAACATGACGACCTATGTGACTTCGGCAGAACGTTTGAACACTTAAGTTTGATCAAGTAGGCTGACATTCGACACACTCGATCGTTGTGAATCCACCTTTCAGATGAGGTCTCTTCCAAGCCTCTCGGACTTCGTGCGGCCGAGCGGCGACCTTCAAAGCATTCAGTTTCGCTCCAGTAGTAGGCCTTTATTGACTAAATTGTCACATGACGACCTATGTGATTTCGGCAGAACTTTTCAAATCTTAAGTTTGAGCAACTGGGCTGACGTTCGACACACTCTATCGTTGTGAATCCACCTTTCAGATGAGGTCTCTTCCAAGCCTCTCGGAGGTCGTGCGGCCAAAACACAAGCGTCGAAGCATTCCGTTTCGCTCCAGTAGTAGGCCTTTATTGACTAAATTGTAACATGACGACCTATGTGATTTCGGCAGAACCTTTGAACACTTACGTTTGAGCTTTTAGGCTGACATTCGACACACTCGATCGTTGTGAATCCACCTTTCAGATGAGGTCTCTTCCAAGCCTCTCGGACTTCGTGCGGACGAGAGGCGACCGTCAAAGCATTCAGTTTCGCTCCAGTAGTAAGACTTTATTGACTAAATTGTAACATGACGACCTATGTGATTTCGGCAGAACTTTTGAACCCTTTAGTTTGAGCTCGTGGGCTGACGTTCGACACACTCGATCGTTGTGAATCCACCTTTCAGATGATGTCTCTCCCAAGCCTCTCGGACTTCGTGAGTCCGAGCAGCGACTGTCAAAGCATTCAGTTTCGCTCCAGGAGTAGGCCTTTATTGACTAAATTGTAACATGACGACCTATGTGATTTCGGCAGAACTTTTGAACCCTTAAGTTAGAGCTAGTGGGGATGACGTTCGACACACTCGATCGTTGTGAATCCACCTTTCCGATAAGGTCTCTTCCAAGCCTCTCGGACTTCGTGCTGCCGAGAGGCGACCGTCAAAGCATTCGCTTTCGCTCCAGTAGTAGGACTTTATTGACTAAATTGTAACATGACGACCTATGTGATTTCGGCAGAACCTTTGAACACTTACGTTTGAGCTAGTAGGCTGACATTCGACACACTCGATCGTTGTGAATCCACCTTTCAGATGAGGTCTCTTCCAAGCCTCTCGGACTTCGTGCGGACGAGAGGCGACCGTCAAAGCATTCAGTTTCGCTCCAGTAGTAGGACTTTATTGACTAAATTGTAACATGACGACCTATGTGACTTCGGCAGAACTTTTGAACACTTAAGTTTGAGCAACTGGGTTGACGTTCGACACACTCGATCGTTGTGAATCCACCTTTCAGATGAGGTCTCTTCCAAGCCTCTCGGATGTCATGCGGCCGAAACACGAGCGTCGAAGCATTCCGTTTCGCTCCAGTAGTAGGCCTTTATTGACTAAATTGTAACAAGACGACCTATGTGACTTCGGCAGAACTTTTGAACACTTAAGTTTGAGCAACTGGGTTGACGTTCGACACACTCGATCGTTGTGAATCCACCTTTCAGATGAGGTCTCTTCCAAGCCTCTCGGAGGTCGTGCGGCCGAAACACAAGCGTCGAAGCATTCAGTTTCGCTCCAGTAGTAGGCCTTTATTATCTAAATTGTAACATGACGACCTATGTGATTTCGTCAGAACTTTTGAACCCTTAAGTTAGAGCTAGTGGGCTGATGTTCGACACACTCGATCGTTGTGAATCCACCTTTCCGATAAGGTCTCTTCCAAGCCTCTCGGACTTCGTGCGGCCGAGAGGCGACCGTCAAAGCATTCGCTTTCGCTCCAGTAGTAGGACTTTATTGACTAAATTGTAACATGACGACCTATGTGATTTCGGCAGAACTTTTGAACACTTACGTTTGAGCTAGTAGGCTGACATTCGAGACACTCGATCGTTGTGAATCCACCTTTCAGATGAGGTCTCTTCCAAGCCTCTCGGACTTCGTGCGGACAAGAGGCGACCGTCAAAGCATTCAGTTTTGCTCCAGTAATAGGACTTTATTGACTAAATTGTAACATGACGACCTATGTGATTTCGGCAGAACTTTTGAACCCTTAAGTTTGAGCTAGTGGGCTGACGTTCGACACAATCGATCGTTGTGAATCCACCTTTCCGATGAGGTGTCTTCCAAGCCTCTCGGACTTCGTACGTCCGAGCAGCGACCGTCAAAGCATTCAGTTTCGCTCCAGGAGTAGGCCTTTATTGACTAAATTGTAACATGACGACCTATGTGATTTCGGCAGAACTTTTCAAACCTTAAGTATGAGCAACTGGGCTGACGTTCGACACACTCTATCGTTGTGAATCCACCTTTCAGATGAGGTCTCTTCCAAGCCTCTCGGAGGTCGTGCGGCCAAAACACAAGCGTCGAAGCATTCCGTTTCGCTCCAGTAGTAGGCCTTTATTGACTAAATTGTAACATGACGACCTATGTGATTTCGGCAGAACTTTTGAACACTTACGTTTGAGCTAGTAGGCTGACATTCGACACACTCTATCGTTGTGAATCCACCTTTCAGATGAGGTCTCTTCCAAGCCTCTCGGACTTCGTGCGGTCGAGAGGCGACCGTCAAAGTATTCAGTTTCGCTCCAGTAGTAGGACTTTATTGACTAAATTGTAACATGACGACCTTTGTGATTTCGGCAGAACCTTTGAACACTTAAGTTTGAGCTAGTGGGCTGACGTTCGACACACTCGATCGTTGTGAATCCACCTTTCAGATGAGGTCTCTTTCAAGCCTCTCGGATGTCATGCGGCCGAAACACGAGCGTCGAAGCATTCAGTTTCGCTCCAGTAGTAGGCCTTTATTATCTAAATTGTAACATGACGACCTATGTGATTTCGTCAGAACTTTTTAACCCTTAAGTTAGAGCTAGTGGGCTGATGTTCGACACACTCGATCGTTGTGAATCCACCTTTCCGATAAGGTCTCTTCCAAGCCTCTCGGACTTCGTGCGGCCGAGAGGCGACCGTCAAAGCATTCGCTTTCGCTCCAGTAGTAGGACTTTATTGACTAAATTGTAACATGACGACCTATGTGATTTCGGCAGAACTTTTGAACACTTACGTTTGAGCTAGTAGGCTGACATTCGACACACTCGATCGTTGTGAATCCACCTTTCAGATGAGGTCTCTTCCAAGCCTCTCGGACTTCGTGCGGACAAGAGGCGACCGTCAAAGCATTCAGTTTTGCTCCAGTAATAGGACTTTATTGACTAAATTGTAACATGACGACCTATGTGATTTCGGCAAAACTTTTGAACCCTTAACTTTGAGCTAGTGGGCTGACGTTCGACACACTCGATCGTTGTGAATCCACCTTTCCGATGAGGTGTCTTCCAAGCCTCTCGGACTTCGTACGTCCGAGCAGCGACCGTCAAAGCATTCAGTTTCGCTCCAGGAGTAGGCCTTTATTGACTAAATTGTAACATGACGACCTATGTGATTTCGGCAGAACTTTTCAAACCTTAAGTATGAGCAACTGGGCTGACGTTCGACACACTCTATCGTTGTGAATCCACCTTTCAGATGAGGTCTCTTCCAAGCCTCTCGGAGGTCGTGCGGCCAAAACACAAGCGTCGAAGCATTCCGTTTCGCTCCAGTAGTAGGCCTTTATTGACTACATTGTAACATGACGACCTATGTGATTTCGGCAGAACTTTTGAACACTTACGTTTGAGCTAGTAGGCTGACATTCGACACACTCTATCGTTGTGAATCCACCTTTCAGATGAGGTCTCTTCCAAGCCTCTCGGACTTCGTGCGGTCGAGAGGCGACCGTCAAAGTATTCAGTTTCGCTCCAGTAGTAGGACTTTATTGACTAAATTGTAACATGACGACCTTTGTGATTTCGGCAGAACCTTTGAACACTTAAGTTTGAGCTAGTGGGCTGACGTTCGACACACTCGATCGTTGTGAATCCACCTTTCAGATGAGGTCTCTTTCAAGCCTCTCGGATGTCATGCGGCCGAAACACGAGCGTCGAAGCATTCCGTTTCGCTCCAGTAGTAGGCCTTTATTGGCTAAATTGTAACATGACGACCTATGTGACTTCGGCAGAACTTTTGAACACTTAAGTTTGAGCAAGTAGGCTGACATTCGACACACTCGATCGTTGTGAATCCACCTTTCAGATGAGGTCTCTTCCAAGCCTCTCGGACTTCGTGCGGCCGAGCGGCAACCTTCAAAGCATTCAGTTTCGCTCCAGTAGTAGGCCTTTATTGACTAAATTGTAACATGACGACCTATGTGATTTCGGCAAAACTTTTGAACCCTTAACTTTGAGCTAGTGGGCTGACGTTCGACACACTCGATCGTTGTGAATCCACCTTTCCGATGAGGTGTCTTCCAAGCCTCTCGGACTTCGTACGTCCGAGCAGCGACCGTCAAAGCATTCAGTTTCGCTCCAGGAGTAGGCCTTTATTGACTAAATTGTAACATGACGACCTATGTGATTTCGGCAGAACTTTTCAAACCTTAAGTATGAGCAACTGGGCTGACGTTCGACACACTCTATCGTTGTGAATCCACCTTTCAGATGAGGTCTCTTCCAAGCCTCTCGGAGGTCGTGCGGCCAAAACACAAGCGTCTAAGCATTCCGTTTCGCTCCAGTAGTAGGCCTTTATTGACTACATTGTAACATGACGACCTATGTGATTTCGGCAGAACTTTTGAACACTTACGTTTGAGCTAGTAGGCTGACATTCGACACACTCTATCGTTGTGAATCCACCTTTCAGATGAGGTCTCTTCCAAGCCTCTCGGACTTCGTGCGGTCGAGAGGCGACCGTCAAAGTATTCAGTTTCGCTCCAGTAGTAGGACTTTATTGACTAAATTGTAACATGACGACCTTTGTGATTTCGGCAGAACCTTTGAACACTTAAGTTTGAGCTAGTGGGCTGACGTTCGACACACTCGATCGTTGTGAATCCACCTTTCAGATGAGGTCTCTTTCAAGCCTCTCGGATGTCATGCGGCCGAAACACGAGCGTCGAAGCATTCCGTTTCGCTCCAGTAGTAGGCCTTTATTGGCTAAATTGTAACATGACGACCTATGTGACTTCGGCAGAACTTTTGAACACTTAAGTTTGAGCAAGTAGGCTGACATTCGACACACTCGATCGTTGTGAATCCACCTTTCAGATGAGGTCTCTTCCAAGCCTCTCGGACTTCGTGCGGCCGAGCGGCAACCTTCAAAGCATTCAGTTTCGCTCCAGTAGTAGGCCTTTATTGACTAAATTGTAACATGACGACCTATGTGACTTCGGCAGAACTTTTGAACACTTAAGTTTGAGCTAGTGGGCTGACGTTCGACACACTCTATCGTTGTGAATCCACCTTTCAGATGAGGTCTCTTCCAAGCCTCTCGGACTTCGTGCGTCCGAGCAGCGACTGTCAAAGCATTCAGTTTCGCTCCAGGAGTAGGCCTTTATTGACTAAATTGTAATATGACGACCTATGTGATTTCGGCAGACCTTTTCAACCCTTAAGTTTGAGCAACTGGGCTGACGTTCGACACACTCGATCGTTGTGAATCCACCTTTCAGATGAGGTCTCTTCCAAGCATCTCGGAGGTCGTGCGGCCGAAACACAAGCGTTGAAGCATTCCGTTTCGCTCCAGTAGTAGGCCTTTATTGACTAAATTGTAACATGACGACCTATGTGATTTCGGCAGAACTTTTGAACACTTAAGTTAGAGCTAGTCGGGATGACGTTCGACACACTCGATCGTTGTGAATCCACCTTTCAGATGAGGTCTCTTCCAAGCGTCTCGGAGGTCGTGCGGCCGAAACACGAGCGTCGAAGCATTCCGTTTCGCTCCAGTAGTAGGCCTTTATTGACTAAATTGTAAAATGACGACCTTTGTGATTTCGGCAGAACTTTTGAACTCTTAAGTTTGAGCTAGTGGGCTGACGTTCGACACACTCGATCGTTGTGAATCCACCTTTCAGATGAGGTCTCTTCCAAGCCTCTCGGACTTCGTGCGTCCGAGCAGCGACTGTCAAAGCATTCAGTTTCGCTCCAGGAGTAGGCCTTTATTGACTAAATTGTAACATGACGACCTATGTGACTTCGGCAGAACTTTTGAACCTTTAAGTATGAGCAACTGGGCTGACGTTCGACACACTCGATCGTTGTGAATCCACCTTTCAGATGAGTTCTCTTCCAAGCCTCTCGGAGGTCGTGCGGCCAAAACACAAGCGTCGAAGCATTCCGTTTCGCTCCAGTAGTAGGCCTTTATTGACTAAATTGTAACATGACGACCTATGTGATTTCGGCAGAACCTTTGAACACTTACGTTTGAGCTAGTAGGCTGATATTCGACACACTCGATCGTTGTGAATCCACCTTTCAGATGAGGTCTCTTCCAAGCCTCTCGGACTTCGTGCGGATGAGAGGCGACCGTCAAAGCATTCAGTTTCGCTCCAGTAGTAGGACTTTATTGACTAAATTGTAACATGACGACCTATGTGATTTCGGCAGAACCTTTGAACCCTTAAGTTTGAGCTAGTGGACTGACGTTCGACACACTCGATTGTTGTGAATCCACCTTTCAGATGAGGTCTCTTCCAAGCCTCTCGGAGGTCGTGCGGCCAAAACACAAGCGTCGAAGCATTCCGTTTCGCTCCAGTAGTAGGCCTTTATTGACTAAATTGTAAAATGACGACCTTTGTGATTTCGGCAGAACTTTTCAAACCTTAATTTTGAGCAACTGGGCTGACGTTGGACACACTCTATCGTTGTGAATCCACCTTTCAGATGAGGTCTCTTCCAAGCCTCTCGGATGTCATGCGGCCGAAACACGAGCGTCGAAGCATTCCTTTTCGCTCCAGTAGTAGGCCTTTATTGACTAAATTGTAACATGACGACCTATGTGACTTCGGCAGAACTTTTGAACACTTAAGTTTGAGCAACTGGGTTGACGTTCGACACACTCGATCGTTGTGAATCCACCTTTCAGATGAGGTCTCTTCCAAGCCTCTCGGAGGTCGTGCGGCCGAAACACGAGCGTCGAAGCATTCCGTTTCGCTCCAGTAGTAGGCCTTTATTGACTAAATTGTAACATGACGACCTATGTGACTTCGGCAGAACTTTTGAACACTTAAGTTTGATCAACTGGGTTGACGTTCGACACACTCGATCGATTTGAATCCACCTTTCAGATGAGGTCTCTTCCAAGCCTCTCGGAGGTCGTGCGGCCGAAACACAAGCGTCGAAGCATTCCGTTTCGCTCCAGTAGTAGGCCTTTCTTGACTAAATTGTAACATGACGACCTATGTGATTTCACCAGAACCATTGAACACTTACGTTTGAGCTAGTGGGCTGATGTTCGACACTCTTGATCGTTGTGAATCCACCTTTTCAGTTGAGGTCTCTTCCAAGCCTCTCGGAGGTCGTGCGGCCAAAACACAGGCGTCCAATCATTCCGTTTCGCTCCAGTAGTAGGCCTTTATTGACTAAATTGTAACATGACGACCTATGTGATTTCGGCAGAACTTTTGAACCCTTTAGTTTGAGCTAGTGTGCTGACGTTCGACACACTCGATCGTTGTGAATCCACCTTTCAGATGATGTCTCTCCCAAGCCTCTCGGACTTCGTGCGTCCGAGCAGCGACTGTCAAAGCATTCAGTTTCGCTCCAGGAGTAGGCCTTTATTGACTAAATTGTAACATGACGACCTATGTGATTTCGGCAGAACTTTTCCACCCTTAAGTTTGAGCAACTGGGCCACCATTCAGATGAGGTCTTTTCCAAGCCTCTCGGATGTCATGCGGCCGAAACACGAGCGTCGAAGCATTCCGTTTCGCTCCAGTAGTAGGACTTTATTGGCTAAATTGTAACATGACGACCTATGTGACTTCGGCAGAACTTTTGAACACTTAAGTTTGAGCTAGTGGGCTGACGTTCGACACTCTTGATCGTTGTGAATCCACCTTTTCAGATGAGGTCTCTTCCAAGCCTCTCGGAGGTCGTGCGGCCAAAACACAAGCGTCCAAGCATTCCGTTTCGCTCCAGTAGTAGGCCTTTATTGACTAAATTGTAACATGACAACCTATGTGATTTCGGCAGAACTTTTGAACCCTTTAGTTTGAGCTAGTGGGCTGACGTTCGACACACTCGGTCGTTGTGAATCCACCTTTCAGATGATGTCTCTCCCAAGCCTCTCGGACTTCGTGCGTCCGAGCAGCGACTGTCAAAGCATTCAGTTTCGCTCCAGGAGTAGGCCTTTATTGACTAAATTGTAACATGACGACCTATGTGATTTCGGCAGAACTTTTCAACCCTTAAGTTTGAGCAACTGGGCTGACGTTCGACACACTCGATCGTTGTGAATCCACCTTTCAGATGAGGTCTCTTCCAAGCATCCCGAAGGTCGTGCGGCCGAAACACAAGCGTCGAAGCATTCCGTTTCGCTCCAGTAGTAGGCCTTTATTGACTAAATTGTAACATGACGACCTATGTGATTTCGGCAGAACTTTTGTACCCTTAAGTTAGAGCTAGTGGGGATGACATTCGACACACTCGATCGTTGTGAATCCACCTTTCCGATAAGGTCTCTTCCAAGCCTCTTGGACTTCGTGCGGCCGAGAGGCGACCGTCAAAGCATTCGCTTTCGCTCCAGTAGTAGGACTTTATTGACTAAATTGTAACATGACGACCTATGTGATTTCGGCAGAACTTTTTAACCCTTAAGTTTGAGCAACTGGGCTGACGTTCGACACACTCGATCGTTGTGAATCCACCATTCAGATGAGGTCTTTTCCAAGCCTCTCGGATGTCATGCGGCCGAAACACGAGCGTCGAAGCATTCCGTTTCGCTCCAGTAGTAGGCCTTTATTGACTAAATGCAGCCCTATGGGGGGCACAAGTCAGTGCAAACTGTAGGCCGGTCCCAAGCCCGGATAAATGCAGAGGGTTGCGTCAGGAAGGGCATCCGGCTTAAAACCTTGCCAAACAAATATAAGCGTTCATCCAAAGAATTCCATACCGGATCGGTCGTGGCCCGGATTAACAACGTCCGCCACCGGCGCCGTCAACCTGCAGGGCGCTGTTGGAAATTCAGCTACTGTGGGTCGAAGTCAAAGAAGAAGAAGAAGAGGTGGAAAGCGGGTTCTTCGGCCGAAAGAGAAGAGGAGAACACAGAGCCTAGAACTGAATGTGGGGACTTTGAATGTTGGGACTATGACAGGAAAATCTCGGGAGTTGGTTGACATGATGATTAGGAGAAAGGTTGATATATTGTGTGTCCAGGAGACCAGGTGGAAAGGCAGTAAGGCTAGAAGTTTAGGGGCAGGGTTTAAATTATTTTACCATGGTGTAGATGGGAAGAGAAATGGAGTCGGGGTTATTTTAAAAGAAGAGTTGGCTAAGAATGTCTTGGAGGTGAAAAGAGTATCAGATCGAGTGATGAGGCTGAAATTTGAAATTGAGGGTGTTATGTGTAATGTGATTTATGCCCCACAGGTGGGATGTGACCTAGAGGTGAAAGAGAAATTCTGGAAGGAGCTAGATGATGTAGTTCTGAGCATCCCAGACAGAGAGAGAGTCGTAATTGGTGCAGATTGTAATGGACATGTTGGTGAAGGTAATAGGGGTGATGAAGAAGTGATGGGTAAGTACGGCATCCAGGAAAGGAACTTGGAGGGACAGATGGTGGTAGACTTTGCAACAAGGATGCAAATGGCTGTAGTGAACACTTTTTTCCAGAAGAGGCACGAACATAGGGTGACCTACAAGAGCGGAGGTAGAAGCACACAGGTGGATTACATCTTGTGCAGACGATGTAATCTGAAGGAGGTTACCAACTGTAAGGTAGTGGTAGGGGAGAGTGTGGCTAGACAGCATAGGATGGTGGTGTGTAAGATGACTCTGGTGGTGGGGAGGAAAATTAGGAAGACAAAGGCAGAGAAGAGAACCATGTGGTGGAAGCTGAGACAGGACGAGTGTTGTGCAGCTTTTCGGGAAGAGGTGATACAGGCTCTCGGTGGACGGGAAGAGCTTCCAGAAGACTGGACCACTGCAGCCAAGGTGATCAGAGAAGCAGGCAGGAGAGTACTTGGTGTATCTTCTGGCAGGAAAGGAGAGAAGGAGACTTGGTGGTGGAACCTCACAGTACAGGAAATCGTACAAGGAAAACGGTTAGCTAAGAAGAAGTGGGACACTGAGAGGACCGAGGAGAGGCGAAAGGAATACATTGAGATGCGACACAGGGCAAAGGTAGAGGTGGCAAAGGCAAAACAAGAGGCATATGATGACATGTATGGCAGGTTGGACACTAAAGAAGGAGAAAAGGATCTATACAGGCTGGCCAGACAGAGGGATAGAGATGGGAAGGATGTGCAGCAGGTTAGGGTGATTAAGGATAGAGATGGAAATATGTTGACTGGTACCAGCAGTGTGCTAGGTAGATGGAAAGAATACTTTGAGGAGTTGATGAATGAGGAAAATGATAGAGAAGGGAGAGTAGAAGAGGCAAGTGTGGTGGACCAGGAAGTGGCAATGATTAGTAAGGGGGAAGTTAGAAAGGGATTAAAGAGAATGAAAAATGGAAAGGCAGTTGGTCCTGATGACATTCCTGTGGAGGTATGGAAGCATCTAGGAGAGGTGGCTGTGGAGTTTTTGACCAGCTTGTTCAATAGAATTCTAGTGCGTGAGAAGATGCCTGAGGAATGGAGGAAAAGTGTACTGGTGCCCATTTTTAAGAACAAAGGTGATGTGCAGAGCTGTGGCAACTATAGAGGAATAAAGTTGATGAGCCACACAATGAAGTTATGGGAAAGAGTAGTGGAGGCTAGACTCAGGACAGAAGTGAGTATTTGCGAGCAACAGTATGGTTTCATGCCTAGAAAGAGTACCACAGATGCATTATTTGCCTTGAGGATGTTGATGGAAAAGTACAGAGAAGGTCAGAAGGAGCTACATTGTGTCTTTGTAGATCTAGAGAAAGCCTATGACAGAGTACCCAGAGAGGAACTGTGGTACTGCATGCGGAAGTCTGGAGTGGCAGAGAAGTATGTTAGAATAATACAGGACATGTACGAGGGCAGCAGAACAGCGGTGAGGTGTGCTGTCGGTGTGACAGAAGAATTTAAGGTGGACGTGGGACTGCATCAGGGATCAGCCCTGAGCCCCTTCCTTTTTGCAGTGGTGATGGATAGGCTGACAGATGAGGTTAGACTGGAATCCCCGTGGACCATGATGTTTGCAGATGACATTGTGATCTGCAGTGAAAGCAGGGAGCAGCTGGAGGAACAGTTAGAAAGATGGAGGCATGCACTGGAAAGAAGAGGAATGAAGATTAGCCGAAGTAAAACAGAATATATGTGCATGAATGAGAGGGGTGGTGGGGGAAGAATGAGGCTACAGGGAGAAGAGATGGCAAGGGTAGAGGACTTTAAATACTTGGGGTCAACCGTCCAGAGCAATGGTGAGTGTGGTCAGGAAGTGAAGAAACGGGTCCAAGCAGGTTGGAACGGGTGGAGGAAGGTGTCAGGTGTGTTATGTGACAGAAGAGTCTCTGCTAGGATGAAGGGCAAAGTTTATAAAACAGTGGTGAGGCCAGCCATGATGTATGGATTAGAGACAGTGGCACTGAAGAGAAAACAGGAAGCAGAGCTGGAGGTGGCGGAAATGAAGATGTTGAGGTTCGCTCTCGGAGTGACCAGGTTGGATAAAATTAGAAATGAGCTCATCAGAGGGACAGCCAAGGTTCGATGTTTTGGAGACAAAGTTAGAGAGAGCAGACTTCAATGGTTTGGACACGTCCAGAGGAGAGAGAGTGAGTATATTGGTAGAAGGATGATGAGGATGGAGCTGCCAGGCAAGAGAGCTAGAGGAAGACCAAAGAGAAGGTTGATGGATGTCGAGAGGGAAGACATGATGGCAGTTGGTGTTCGAGAGGAGGATGCAGGAGATAGGCTCTCATGGAAAAGGATGACGCGCTGTGGCGACCCCTAACGGGACAAGCCGAAAGGAAAAGAAGAAGAAGAAGTAGGCCTTTATTGACTAAATTGTAACATGACGACCTATGTGATTTCGGCAGAACTTTTGAACCCTTACGTTAGAGCTAGTGGGGATGACATTCGACACACTCGATCGTTGTGAATCCACCTTTCAGATGAGGTCTCTTCCAAGCCTCTCGGACTTCGTGCGGACGAGAGGCGACCGTCAAAGCATTCAGTTTCGCTCCAGTAGTAGGACTTTATTGACTAAATTGTAACATGACGACCTATGTGATTTCGGCAGAAGTTTTGAACCCTTAAGTTTGAGCTAGTGGGCTGACGTTTGACACTCTTGATCGTTGTGAATCCACGTTTCAGATGAGGTCTCTTCCAAGCCTCTCGGAGGTCGTTTGGCCGAAACACGAGCGTCGAAGCATTCCGTTTCGCTCTAGTAGTAGGCCTTTATTGACTCAATTGTAAAATGACGACCTTTGTGATTTCGGCAGAACTTTTCAACCTTTAAGTTTGGGCAACTGGGCTGACGTTCGACACACTCGATCGTTGTGAATCCACCTTTCAGATGAGGTCTCTTCCAAGCGTCTCGGAGGTCGTGCGGCCGAAACACGAGCGTCGAAGCATTCCGTTTCGCTCCAGTAGTAGGCCTTTATTGACTAAATTGTAAAATGACGACCTTTGTGATTTCGGCAGAACTTTTGAACCCTTAAGTTTGAGCTAGTGGGCTGACGTTCGACACACTCGATCGTTGTGAATCCACCTTTCAGATGAGGTCTCTTCCAAGCCTCTCGGAATTCGTGCGTCCGAGCAGCGACTGTCAAAGCATTCAGCTTCGCTCCAGGAGTAGGCCTTTATTGACTAAATTGTAACATGACGACCTATGTGATTTCGGCAGAACTTTTCAACCTTTAAGTTTGAGCAACTGGGCTGACGTTCGACACACTCGATCGTTGTGAATCCACCTTTCAGATGAGGTCTCTTTCAAGCCTCTCGGAGGTCGTGCGGCCAAAACACAAGCGTCGAAGCATTCCGTTTCGCTCCAGTAGTAGGCCTTTATTGACTAAATTGTAACATGACGACCTATGTGATTTCGGCAGAACCTTTGAACACTTACGTTTGAGCTAGTAGGCTGATATTCGACACACTCGATCGTTGTGAATCCACCTTTCAGATGAGGTCTCTTCCAAGCCTTTCGGACTTCGTGCGGATGAGAGGCGACCGTCAAAGCATTCAGTTTCGCTCCAGTAGTAGGACTTTATTGACTAAATTGTAACATGACGAATTATGTGATTTCGGCAGAACTTTTGAACCCTTAAGTTTGAGCTAGTGGGCTGACGTTCGACACACTCGATCGATGTGAATCCACCTTTCAGATGAGGTCTCTACCAAGCCTCTCGGATGTCATGCGGCCGAAACACGAGCGTCGAAGCATTCCGTTTCGCTCCAGTAGTAGACCTTTATTGACTAAATTGTAACATGACGACCTATGTGACTTCGGCAGAACTTTTGAACACTTAAGTTTGAGCAACTGGGTTGACGTTCGACACACTCGATCGATGTGAATCCACCTTTTAGATGAGGTCTCTTCCAAGCCTCTCGGAGGTCGTGCGGCCGAAACACAAGCGTCGAAGCATTCCGTTTCGCTCCAGTAGTAGGCCTTTATTATCTAAATTGTAACATGACGACCTATGTGATTTCGTCAGAACTTTTGAACCCTTAAGTTAGAGCTAGTGGGCTGATGTTCGACACACTCGATCGTTGTGAATCCACCTTTCCGATAAGGTCTCTTCCAAGCCTCTCGGACTTCGTGCGGCCGAGAGGCGACCGTCAAAGCATTCGCTTTCGCTACAGTAGTAGGACTTTATTGACTAAATTGTAACATGACGACCTATGTGATTTCGGCAGAACTTTTGAACACTTACGTTTGAGCTCGTAGGCTGACATTCGACACACTCGATCGTTTTGAATCCACCTTTCAGATGAGGTCTCTTCCAAGCCTCTCGGACTTCGTGCGGACAAGAGGCGACAGTCAAAGCATTCAGTTTTGCTCCAGTAGTAGGACTTTATTGACTAAATTGTAACATGACGACCTATGTGATTTCGGCAGAACTTTTCAAACCTTAAGTTTGAGCAACTGGGCTGACGTTTGACACACTCTATCGTTGTGAATCCACCTTTCAGATGAGGTCTCTTCCAAGCCTCTCGGAGGTCGTGCGGCCAAAACACAAGCGTCGAAGCATTCCGTTTCGCTCCAGTAGTAGGCCTTTATTGACTAAATTGTAACATGACGACCTATGTGATTTCGGCAGAACTTTTGAACACTTACGTTTGAGCTAGTAGGCTGATGTTCGACACACTCGATCGTTGTGATTCCACCTTTCCGATAAGGTCTCTTCCAAGCCTCTCGGACTTCGTGCGGCCGAGAGGCGACCGTCAAAGCATTCGCTTTCGCTCCAGTAGTAGGACTTTATTGACTAAATTGTAACATGACGACCTATGTGATTTCGGCAGAACTCTTGAACACTTACGTTTGAGCTAGTAGGCTGACATTCGACACACTCGATCGTTGTGAATCCACCTTTCAGATGAGGTCTCTTTCAAGCCTCTCGGAGGTCGTGCGGCCGAAACACGAGCGTCGAAGCATTCCGTTTCGCTCCAGTAGTAGGCCTTTATTGACTATATTGTTAAATGACGACCTTTGTGATTTCGGCAGAACTTTTGAACCCTTAAGTTTGAGCTAGTGGGCTGACGTTCGACACACTCGATCGTTGTCAATCCACGTTTCAGATGAGGTCTCTTCCAAGCCTCTCGGTCTTCGTGCGTCCGAGCAGCGACTGTCAAAGCATTTAGTTTCGCTCCAGGAGTAGGCCTTTATTGACTAAATTGTAACATGACGACCTATGTGATTTCGGCAGAACTTTTCAACCTTTAAGTTTGAGCAACTGGGCTGACGTTCGACACACTCGATCGTTGTGAATCCACCTTTCAGATGAGGTCTCTTCCAAACCTCTCGGAGGTCGTGCGGCCAAAACACGAGCGTCGAAGCATTCCGTTTCGCTCCAGTAGTAGGCCTTTATTGACTAAATTGTAACATGACGACCTATGTGATTTCGGCAGAACCTTTGAACACTTACGTTTGAGCTAGTAGGCTGATATTCGACATACTCGATCGTTGTGAATCCACCTTTCAGATGAGGTCTCTTCCAAGCCTCTCGGACTTCGTGCGGACGAGAGGCGACCGTCAAAGCATTCAGTTTCGCTCCAGTAGTAGGCCTTTATTGACTAAATTGTAACATGACGACCTATGTGACTTCGGCAGAACTTTTGAACACTTAAGTTTGAGCTAGTGGGCTGACGTTCGACACTCTTGATCGTTGTGAATCCACCTTTCAGATGATGTCTCTCCCAAGCCTCTCGGACTTCGTGCGTCCGAGCAGCGACTGTCAAAGCATTCAGTTTCGCTCCAGGAGTAGGCCTTTATTGACTAAATTGTAACATGACGACCTATGTGATTTCGGCAGAACTTTTCAACCCTTAAGTTTGAGCAACTGGGCTGACGTTCGACACACTCGATCGTTGTGAATCCACCTTTCAGATGAGGTCTCTTCCAAGCATCTCGGATGTCATGCGGCCGAAACACGAGCGTCGAAGCATTCCGTTTCGCTCCAGTAGTAGGCCTTTATTGACTAAATTGTAACATGACGACCTATGTGATTTCGGCAGAACTTTTGAACACTTACGTTTGAGCTAGTAGGCTGACGTTCGACACACTCGATCGATGTGAATCCACCATTCCGATGAGGTCTCTTCCAAGCCTCTCGGAGGTCGTGCGGCCAAAACACAAGCGTCGAAGCATTCCGTTTCGCTCCAGTAGTAGGCCTTTATTGACTAAATTGTAACATGATGACCTATGTGATTTCGGCAGAACTTTTGAACACTTACGTTTGAGCTAGTAGGCTGACATTCGACACACTCGATCGTTGTGAATCCACCCTTCAGATGAGATATCTTCCAAGCCTCTCAGACTTCGTGCGGACGAGAGGCGAACGTCAAAGCATTCAGTTTCGCTCCAGTAGTAGGACTTTATTGACTAAATTGTAACATGACGACCTATGTGATTTCGCAGAACTTTTGAACCCTTAAGTTTGAGCTAGTGGGCTGACGTTCGACACACTCGATCGTTGTGAATCCACCATTCAGATGAGGTCTCTTCCAAGCCTCTCGGATGTCATGCGGCCGAAACACGAGCGTCGAAGCATTCCGTTTCGCTCCAGTAGTTAGCCTTTATTGACTAAATTGTAACATGACGACCTATGTGACTTCGGCAGAACTTTTGAACACTTACGTTTGAGCTAGTAGGCTGACATTCGACACACTCGATCGTTGTGAATCCACCTTTCAGATGAGGTCTCTTCCAAGCCTCTCGGACTTCGTGCGGCCGAGCGGCGACCTTCAAAGCATTCAGTTTCGCTCCAGAAGTAGGCCTTTATTGACTAAATTGTAACATGACGACCAATGTGATTTCGGCAGAAGTTTTGAACCCTTAAGTTTGAGGTAGTGGGCTGACGTTCGACACTCTTGATCGTTGTGAATCCACCTTTTCAGATGAGGTCTCTTCCAAGCCTCTCGGAGGTCGTGCGGCCGAAACACGAGCGTCGAAGCATTCCGTTTCGCTCCAGTAGTAGGCCTTTATTGACTATATTGTTAAATGACGACCTTTGTGATTTCGGCAGAACTTTTGAACCCTTAAGTTTGAGCTAGTGGGCTGACGTTCGACACACTCGATCATTGTCAATCCACGTTTCAGATGAGGTCTCTTCCAAGCCTCTCGGTCTTCGTGCGTCCGAGCAGCGACTGTCAAAGCATTTAGTTTCGCTCCAGGAGTAGGCCTTTATTGACTAAATTGTAACATGACGACTATGTGATTTCGGCAGAACTTTTCAACCTTTAAGTTTGAGCAACTGGGCTGACGTTCGACACACTCGATCGTTGTGAATCCACCTTTCAGATGAGGTCTCTTCCAAACCTCTCGGAGGTCGTGCGGCCAAAACACGAGCGTCGAAGCATTCCGTTTCGCTCCAGTAGTAGGCCTTTATTGACTAAATTGTAACATGACGACCTATGTGATTTCGGCAGAACCTTTGAACACTTACGTTTGAGCTAGTAGGCTGATATTCGACATACTCGATCGTTGTGAATCCACCTTTCAGATGAGGTCTCTTCCAAGCCTCTCGGACTTCGTGCGGACGAGAGGCGACCGTCAAAGCATTCAGTTTCGCTCCAGTAGTAGGCCTTTATTGACTAAATTGTAACATGACGACCTATGTGACTTCGGCAGAACTTTTGAACACTTAAGTTTGAGCTAGTGGGCTGACGTTCGACACTCTTGATCGTTGTGAATCCACCTTTTCAGATGAGGTCTCTTCCAAGCCTCTCGGAGGTCGTGCGGCCAAAACACAAGCGTCGAAGCATTCCGTTTCGCTCCAGTAGTAGGCCTTTATTGACTAAATTGTAACATGACGACCTATGTGATTTCGGCAGAACTTTTGAACCCTTTAGTTTGAGCTAGTGGGCTGATGTTCGACACACTCGATCGTTGTGAATCCACCTTTCAGATGATGTCTCTCCCAAGCCTCTCGGACTTCGTGCGTCCGAGCAGCGACTGTCAAAGCATTCAGTTTCGCTCCAGGAGTAGGCCTTTATTGACTAAATTGTAACATGACGACCTATGTGATTTCGGCAGAACTTTTGAACACTTACGTTTGAGCTAGTAGGCTGACATTCGACACACTCGATCGTTGTGAATCCACCTTTCAGATGAGGTCTCTTCCAAGCCTCTCGGACTTCGTGCGGACGAGAGGCGACCGTCAAAGCATTCCGTTTCGCTCCAGTAGTAGGCCTTTATTGACTAAATTGTAACATGACGACCTATGTGATTTCGGCAGAACTTTTGAACACTTACGTTTGAGCTAGTAGGCTGACGTTCGACACACTCGATCGATGTGAATCCACCATTCCGATGAGGTCTCTTCCAAGCCTCTCGGAGGTCGTGCGGCCAAAACACAAGCGTCGAAGCATTCCGTTTCGCTCCAGTAGTAGGCCTTTATTGACTAAATTGTAACATGACGACCTATGTGATTTCGGCAGAACTTTTGAACACTTACGTTTGAGCTAGTAGGCTGACATTCGACACACTCGATCGTTGTGAATCCACCCTTCAGATGAGATATCTTCCAAGCCTCTCAGACTTCGTGCGGACGAGAGGCGAACGTCAAAGCATTCAGTTTCGCTCCAGTAGTAGGACTTTATTGACTAAATTGTAACATGACGACCTATGTGATTTCGCAGAACTTTTGAACCCTTAAGTTTGAGCTAGTGGGCTGACGTTCGACACACTCGATCGTTGTGAATCCACCATTCAGATGAGGTCTCTTCCAAGCCTCTCGGATGTCATGCGGCCGAAACACGAGCGTCGAAGCATTCCGTTTCGCTCCAGTAGTTAGCCTTTATTGACTAAATTGTAACATGACGACCTATGTGACTTCGGCAGAACTTTTGAACACTTACGTTTGAGCTAGTAGGCTGACATTCGACACACTCGATCGTTGTGAATCCACCTTTCAGATGAGGTCTCTTCCAAGCCTCTCGGACTTCGTGCGGCCGAGCGGCGACCTTCAAAGCATTCAGTTTCGCTCCAGAAGTAGGCCTTTATTGACTAAATTGTAACATGACGACCAATGTGATTTCGGCAGAAGTTTTGAACCCTTAAGTTTGAGGTAGTGGGCTGACGTTCGACACTCTTGATCGTTGTGAATCCACCTTTTCAGATGAGGTCTCTTCCAAGCCTCTCGGAGGCCGTGCGGCCGAAACACGAGCGTCGAAGCATTCCATTTCGCTCCAGTAGTAGGCCTTTATTGACTAAATTGTAACATGACGACCTATGTGATTTCGGCAGAACTTTTGAACCCTTTAGTTTGAGCTAGTGGGCTGACTTTCAACACACTCGATCGTTGTGAATCCACCTTTCAGATGAGGTCTCTCCCAAGCCTCTTTGACTTTGTGCGTCCGAGTAGCGACTGTCAAAGCATTCAGTTTCGCTCAAGGAGTAGGCCTTTATTGACTAAATTGTAACATGACGACCTATGTGATTTCGGCAGAACTTTTCAACCCTTAAGTTTGAGCAACTGGGCTGACGTTCGACACTCTTGATCGTTGTGAATCCACCTTTCAGATGAGGTCTCTTCCAAGCCTCTCGGAGGTCGTGCGGCCGAAACACGAGCGTCGAAGCATTCCGTTTCGCTCCAGTAGTAGGCCTTTATTGACTAAATTGTAACATGATTACCTATGTGATTTCGGCAAAACTTTTGACCACTTACGTTTGAGCTAGTATGCTGATATTCGACACACTCGATCGTTGTGAATCCACCTTTCAGATGAGGTCTCTTCCAAGCCTCTCGGACTTCGTGCGGACGAGAGGCGACCGTCAAAGCATTCAGTTTCGCTCCAGTAGTAGGACTTTATTGACTAAATTGTAACATGACGACCTATGTGATTTCGGCAGAACTTTTGAACCCTTAAGTTTGAGCTAGTGGGCTGACGTTCGGCACACTCGATCGTTGTGAATCCACCTTTCAGATGATGTCTCTTCCAAGACTCTCGGATGTCATGCGGCCGAAACACGAGCGTCGAAGCATTCCGTTTCGCTCCAGTAGTAGGCCTTTATTGACTAAATTGTAACATGACGACCTATGTGACTTCGGCAGAACTTTTGAACACTTAAGTTTGAGCTAGTAGGCTGACATTCGACACACTCGATCGTTGTGAATCCACCTTTCAGATGAGGTCTCTTCCAAGCCTCTCGGACTTGGTGCGGCCGAGCGGCGACCTTCAAAGCATTCAGTTTCGCTCCAGTAGTAGGACTTTATTGACTAAATTGTAACATGACGACCTATGTGATTTCGGCAGAACTTTTGAACCCTTAAGTTTGAGGTAGTGGGCTGACGTTCGACACTCTTGATCGTTGTGAATCCACCTTTTCAGATGAGGTCTCTTCCAAGCCTCTCGGAGGTCGTGCGGCCGAAACACGAGCGTCGAAGCATTCCATTTCGCTCCAGTAGTAGGCCTTTATTGACTAAATTGTAACATGACGACCTATGTGATTTCGGCAGAACTTTTGAACCCTTTAGTTTGAGCTAGTGGGCTGACGTTCAACACACTCGATCGTTGTGAATCCACCTTTCAGATGAGGTCTCTCCCAAGCCTCTTTGACTTTGTGCGTCCGAGTAGCGACTGTCAAAGCATTCAGTTTCGCTCAAGGAGTAGGCCTTTATTGACTAAATTGTAACATGACGACCTATGTGATTTCGGCAGAACTTTTCAACCCTTAAGTTTGAGCAACTGGGCTGACGTTCGACACTCTTGATCGTTGTGAATCCACCTTTCAGATGAGGTCTCTTCCAAGCCTCTCGGAGGTCGTGCGGCCGAAACACGAGCGTCGAAGCATTCCGTTTCGCTCCAGTAGTAGGCCTTTATTGACTAAATTGTAACATGATGACCTATGTGATTTCGGCAGAACTTTTGACCACTTACGTTTGAGCTAGTATGCTGATATTCGACACACTCGATCGTTGTGAATCCACCTTTCAGATGAGGTCTCTTCCAAGCCTCTCGGACTTCGTGCGGACGAGAGGCGACCGTCAAAGCATTCAGTTTCGCTCCAGTAGTAGGACTTTATTGACTAAATTGTAACATGACGACCTATGTGATTTCGGCAGAACTTTTGAACCCTTAAGTTTGAGCTAGTGGGCTGACGTTCGGCACACTCGATCGTTGTGAATCCACCTTTCAGATGATGTCTCTTCCAAGCCTCTCGGATGTCATGCGGCCGAAACACGAGCGTCGAAGCATTCCGTTTCGCTCCAGTAGTAGGCCTTTATTGACTAAATTGTAACATGACGACCTATGTGACTTCGGCAGAACTTTTGAACACTTAAGTTTGAGCTAGTAGGCTGACATTCGACACACTCGATCGTTGTGAATCCACCTTTCAGATGAGGTCTCTTCCAAGCCTCTCGGACTTGGTGCGGCCGAGCGGCGACCTTCAAAGCATTCAGTTTCGCTCCAGTAGTAGGACTTTATTGACTAAATTGTAACATGACGACCTATGTGATTTCGGCAGAACTTTTGAACCCTTAAGTTTGAGCTAGTGGGCTGACGTTCGACACACTCGATCGTTGTGAATCCACCTTTCAGATGATGTCTCTTCCAAGCCTCTCGGATGTCATGCGGCCGAAACACGAGCGTCGAAGCATTCCGTTTCGCTCCAGTAGTAGGCCTTTATTGACTAAATTGTAACATGACGACCTATGTGACTTCGGCAGAACTTTTGAACACTTAAGTTTGAGCTAGTAGGCTGACATTCGACACACTCGATCGTTGTGAATCCACCTTTCAGATGAGGTCTCTTCCAAGCCTCTCGGACTTGGTGCGGCCGAGCGGCGACCTTCAAAGCATTCAGTTTCGCTCCAGAAGTAGGCCTTTATTGACTAAATTGTAACATGACGACCAATGTGATTTCGGCAGAAGTTTTGAACCCTTAAGTTTGAGCAACCGGGCTGACGTTCGACACACTCGATCGTTGTGAATCCACCTTTCAGATGAGGTCTCTTCCAAGCCTCTCGGAGGTCGTGCGGCCAAAACACAAGCGTCGAAGCATTCCGTTTCGCTCCAGTAGAAGGCCTTTATTGACTAAATTGTAACATGATGACCTATGTGATTTCGGCAGAACTTTTGACCACTTACGTTTGAGCTAGTAGGCTGATATTCGACACACTCGATCGTTGTGAATCCACCTTTCAGATGAGGTCTCTTCCAAGCCTCTCAGACTTCGTGCGGACGAGAGGCGACCGTCAAAGCATTCAGTTTCGCTCCAGTAGTAGGACTTTATTGACTAAATTGTAACATGACGACCTATGTGATTTCGGCAGAACTTTTGAACCCTTAAGTTTGAGCTAGTGGGCTGACGTTCGACACACTCGATCGTTGTGAATCCACCTTTCAGATGAGGTCTCTTCCAAGCCTCTCGGACTTGGTGCGGCCGAGCGGTGACCTTCAAAGCATTCAGTTTCGCTCCAGAAGTAGGCCTTTATTGACTAAATTGTAACATGACGACCAATGTGATTTCGGCAGAAGTTTTGAACCCTTAAGTTTGAGCAACTGGGCTGACGTTCGACACACTCGATCATTGTGAATCCACCTTTCAGATGAGGTCTCTTCCAAGCCTCTCGGAGGTCGTGCGGCCAAAACACAAGCGTCGAAGCATTCCGTTTCGCTCCAGTAGTAGGCCTTTATTGACTAAATTGTAACATGATGACCTATGTGATTTCGGCAGAACTTTTGACCACTTACGTTTGAGCTAGTAGGCTGATATTCGACACACTCGATCGTTGTGAATCCACCTTTCAGATGAGGTCTCTTCCAAGCCTCTCGGAGGTCGTGTGGCCGAAACACGAGCGTCGAAGCATTCCGTTTCGCTCAAGTAGTAGGCCTTTATTGACTAAATTGTAAAATGACGACCTTTGTGATTTCGGCAGAACTTTTTAACCCTTAAGTTTGAGCTAGTGGGCTGATGTTCGACACACTCGATCGTTGTGAATCCACCTTTCAGATGAGGTCTCTTCCAAGCCTCTCGGACTTCGTACGTCCGAGCAGCGACTGTCAAAGCATTCAGTTTCGCTCCAGGAGTAGGCCTTTATTGACTAAATTGTAACATGACGACCTATGTGATTTCGGCAGAACTTGTACACCCTTAAGTTTGAGCAACTGGGCTGACGTTCGACACACTCGATCGTTGTGAATCCACCTTTCAGACGAGGTCTCTTCCAAGCCTCTCGGATGTCAAGCAGCCGAAACACGAGCGTCGAAGCATTCCGTTTCGCTCCAGTAGTAGGCCTTTATTGACTAAATTGTAACATGACGACCTATGTGATTTCGGCAGAACTTTTGAACACTTAAGTTTTAGCTAGTGGGCTGACATTCGACACACTCGATCGTTGTGAATCCACCTTTCAGATGAGGTCTCTTCCAAGCCTCTCGGACTTGGTGCGGCCGAGCGGCGACCTTCAAAGCATTCAGTTTCGCTCCAGAAGTAGGCCTTTATTGACTAAATTGTAACATGACGACCAATGTGATTTCGGCAGAAGTTTTGAACCCTTAAGTTTGAGCTAGTGGGCTGACGTTCGACAATCTTGATCGTTGTGAATCCACCTTTCAGATGAGGTCTCTTCCAAGCCTCTCGGAGGTCGTGCGGCCGAAACACGAGCGACGAAGCATTACGTTTCGCTCCAGTAGTAGGCCTTTATTGACTAAATTGTAAAATGACGACCTTTGTGATTTCGGCAGAACTTTTGAACCCTTAAGTTTGAGCTAGTGGGCTGACGTTCGACACACTCGATCGTTGTGAATCCACCTTTCAGATGAGGTCTCTTCCAAGCCTCTCGGACTTCGTGCGTCCGAGCAGCGACCGTCAAAGCATTCAGTTTCGCTCCAGGAGTAGGCCATTATTGACTAAATTGTAACATGACGACCTATGTGATTTTGGCAGAACTTTTCAACCCTTAAGTTTGAGCAACTGGGTTGACGTTCGACACACTCGATCGTTGTGAATCCACCTTTCAGATGAGGTCTCTTCCAAGCTTCTCGGACTTCGTGCGGCCGAGCGGCGACCTTCAAAGCATTCAGTTTCGCTCCAGAAGTAGGCCTTTATTGACTAAATTGTAACATGACGACCAATGTGATTTCGGCAGAAGTTTTGAACCCTTAAGTTCTAGCTAGTGGGCTGACGTTCGACACTCTTGATCTTTGTGAATCCACCTTTTCAGATGAGGTCTCTTCCAAGCCTCTCGGAGGTCGTGCGGCCGAAACACGAGCGTCGAAGCATTCCATTTCGCTCCAGTAGTAGGCCTTTATTGAATAAATTGTAAAATGACGACCTTTGTGATTTCGGCAGAACTTTTGAACCCTTAAGTTTGAGCTAGCTAGGCTGACGTTCGACAATCTTGATCGTTGTGAATCCACCTTTCAGATGAGGTCTCTTCCAAGGCTCTCGGAGGTCGTGCGGCCGAAACACGAGCGACGAAGCATTACGTTTCGCTCCAGTATTAGGCCTTTATTGACTAAATTGTAAAATGACGACCTTTGTGATTTCGGCAGAACGTTTGAACCCTTAAGTTTGAGCTAGTGGGCTGACGTTCGACACACTCGATCGTTGTGAATCCACCTTTCAGATGAGGTCTCTTCCAAGCCTCTCGGACTTCATGCGTCCGAGCAGCGACCGTCAAAGCATTCAGTTTCGCTCCAGGAGTAGGCCATTATTGACTAAATTGTAACATGACGAC
This sequence comes from Phyllopteryx taeniolatus, assembly GCF_024500385.1. Classification (NCBI taxonomy): domain Eukaryota; kingdom Metazoa; phylum Chordata; class Actinopteri; order Syngnathiformes; family Syngnathidae; genus Phyllopteryx; species Phyllopteryx taeniolatus. The sequence continues at coordinate 965,734 of NW_026903184.1, forward strand.
CTATGTGATTTTGGCAGAACTTTTCAACCCTTAAGTTTGAGCAACTGGGTTGACGTTCGACACACTCGATCGTTGTGAATCCACCTTTCAGATGAGGTCTCTTCCAAGCCTCTCGCAGGTCGTGCGGCCCAAACACAAGCGTCGAAGCATTCCGTTTCGCTCCAGTAGTTGGCCTTTATTGACTAAATTGTAAAATGACGACCTTTGTGATTTCGGCAGAACTTTTGAACCCTTAAGTTTGAGCTAGTGGGCTGACGTTCGACACACTCGATCGTTGTGAATCCACCTTTCAGATGAGGTCTCTTCCAAGCCTCTCGGACTTTGTGCGTCCGAGTAGCGACTGTCAAAGCATTCAGTTTCGCTCAAGGAGTAGGCCTTTATTGACTAAATTGTAACATGACGACCTATGTGATTTCGGCAGAACTTTTCAACCCTTAAGTTTGAGCAACTGGGCTGACGTTCGACACTCTTGATCGTTGTGAATCCACCTTTCAGATGAGGTCTCTTCCAAGCCTCTCGGAGGTCGTGCGGCCGAAACACGAGCGTCGAAGCATTCCGTTTCGCTCCAGTAGTAGGCCTTTATTGACTAAATTGTAACATGATGACCTATGTGATTTCGGCAGAACTTTTGACCACTTACGTTTGAGCTAGTATGCTGATATTCGACACACTCGATCGTTGTGAATCCACCTTTCAGATGAGGTCTCTTCCAAGCCTCTCGGACTTCGTGCGGACGAGAGGCGACCGTCAAAGCATTCAGTTTCGCTCCAGTAGTAGGACTTTATTGACTAAATTGTAACATGACGACCTATGTGATTTCGGCAGAACTTTTGAACCCTTAAGTTTGAGCTAGTGGGCTGACGTTCGGCACACTCGATCGTTGTGAATCCACCTTTCAGATGATGTCTCTTCCAAGCCTCTCGGATGTCATGCGGCCGAAACACGAGCGTCGAAGCATTCCGTTTCGCTCCAGTAGTAGGCCTTTATTGACTAAATTGTAACATGACGACCTATGTGACTTCGGCAGAACTTTTGAACACTTAAGTTTGAGCTAGTAGGCTGACATTCGACACACTCGATCGTTGTGAATCCACCTTTCAGATGAGGTCTCTTCCAAGCCTCTCGGACTTGGTGCGGCCGAGCGGCGACCTTCAAAGCATTCAGTTTCGCTCCAGTAGTAGGACTTTATTGACTAAATTGTAACATGACGACCTATGTGATTTCGGCAGAACTTTTGAACCCTTAAGTTTGAGGTAGTGGGCCGACGTTCGACACTCTTGATCGTTGTGAATCCACCTTTTCAGATGAGGTCTCTTCCAAGCCTCTCGGAGGTCGTGCGGCCGAAACACGAGCGTCGAAGCATTCCATTTCGCTCCAGTAGTAGGCCTTTATTGACTAAATTGTAACATGACGACCTATGTGATTTCGGCAGAACTTTTGAACCCTTTAGTTTGAGCTAGTGGGCTGACGTTCAACACACTCGATCGTTGTGAATCCACCTTTCAGATGAGGTCTCTCCCAAGCCTCTTTGACTTTGTGCGTCCGAGTAGCGACTGTCAAAGCATTCAGTTTCGCTCAAGGAGTAGGCCTTTATTGACTAAATTGTAACATGACGACCTATGTGATTTCGGCAGAACTTTTCAACCCTTAAGTTTGAGCAACTGGGCTGACGTTCGACACTCTTGATCGTTGTGAATCCACCTTTCAGATGAGGTCTCTTCCAAGCCTCTCGGAGGTCGTGCGGCCGAAACACGAGCGTCGAAGCATTCCGTTTCGCTCCAGTAGTAGGCCTTTATTGACTAAATTGTAACATGATGACCTATGTGATTTCGGCAGAACTTTTCAACCCTTAAGTTTGAGCTAGTGTGCTGATATTCGACACACTCGATCGTTGTGAATCCACCTTTCAGATGAGGTCTCTTCCAAGCCTCTCGGACTTCGTGCGGACGAGAGGCGACCGTCAAAGCATTCAGTTTCGCTCCAGTAGTAGGACTTTATTGACTAAATTGTAACATGACGACCTATGTGATTTCGGCAGAACTTTTGAACCCTTAAGTTTGAGCTAGTGGGCTGACGTTCGGCACACTCGATCGTTGTGAATCCACCTTTCAGATGATGTCTCTTCCAAGCCTCTCGGATGTCATGCGGCCGAAACACGAGCGTCGAAGCATTCCGTTTCGCTCCAGTAGTAGGCCTTTATTGACTAAATTGTAACATGACGACCTATGTGACTTCGGCAGAACTTTTGAACACTTAAGTTTGAGCTAGTAGGCTGACATTCGACACACTCGATCGTTGTGAATCCACCTTTCAGATGAGGTCTCTTCCAAGCCTCTCGGACTTGGTGCGGCCGAGCGGCGACCTTCAAAGCATTCAGTTTCGCTCCAGTAGTAGGACTTTATTGACTAAATTGTAACATGACGACCTATGTGATTTCGGCAGAACTTTTGAACCCTTAAGTTTGAGCTAGTGGGCTGACGTTCGACACACTCGATCGTTGTGAATCCACCTTTCAGATGATGTCTCTTCCAAGCCTCTCGGATGTCATGCGGCCGAAACACGAGCGTCGAAGCATTCCGTTTCGCTCCAGTAGTAGGCCTTTATTGACTAAATTGTAACATGACGACCTATGTGACTTCGGCAGAACTTTTGAACACTTAAGTTTGAGCTAGTAGGCTGACATTCGACACACTCGATCGTTGTGAATCCACCTTTCAGATGAGGTCTCTTCCAAGCCTCTCGGACTTGGTGCGGCCGAGCGGCGACCTTCAAAGCATTCAGTTTCGCTCCAGAAGTAGGCCTTTATTGACTAAATTGTAACATGACGACCAATGTGATTTCGGCAGAAGTTTTGAACCCTTAAGTTTGAGCAACCGGGCTGACGTTCGACACACTCGATCGTTGTGAATCCACCTTTCAGATGAGGTCTCTTCCAAGCCTCTCGGAGGTCGTGCGGCCAAAACACAAGCGTCGAAGCATTCCGTTTCGCTCCAGTAGAAGGCCTTTATTGACTAAATTGTAACATGATGACCTATGTGATTTCGGCAGAACTTTTGACCACTTACGTTTGAGCTAGTAGGCTGATATTCGACACACTCGATCGTTGTGAATCCACCTTTCAGATGAGGTCTCTTCCAAGCCTCTCAGACTTCGTGCGGACGAGAGGCGACCGTCAAAGCATTCAGTTTCGCTCCAGTAGTAGGACTTTATTGACTAAATTGTAACATGACGACCTATGTGATTTCGGCAGAACTTTTGAACCCTTAAGTTTGAGCTAGTGGGCTGACGTTCGACACACTCGATCGTTGTGAATCCACCTTTCAGATGAGGTCTCTTCCAAGCCTCTCGGACTTGGTGCGGCCGAGCGGCGACCTTCAAAGCATTCAGTTTCGCTCCAGAAGTAGGCCTTTATTGACTAAATTGTAACATGACGACCAATGTGATTTCGGCAGAAGTTTTGAACCCTTAAGTTTGAGCAACTGGGCTGACGTTCGACACACTCGATCGTTGTGAATCCACCTTTCAGATGAGGTCTCTTCCAAGCCTCTCGGAGGTCGTGCGGCCAAAACACAAGCGTCGAAGCATTCCGTTTCGCTCCAGTAGTAGGCCTTTATTGACTAAATTGTAACATGATGACCTATGTGATTTCGGCAGAACTTTTGACCACTTACGTTTGAGCTAGTAGGCTGATATTCGACACACTCGATCGTTGTGAATCCACCTTTCAGATGAGGTCTCTTCCAAGCCTCTCGGAGGTCGTGTGGCCGAAACACGAGCGTCGAAGCATTCCGTTTCGCTCAAGTAGTAGGCCTTTATTGACTAAATTGTAAAATGACGACCTTTGTGATTTCGGCAGAACTTTTTAACCCTTAAGTTTGAGCTAGTGGGCTGATGTTCGACACACTCGATCGTTGTGAATCCACCTTTCAGATGAGGTCTCTTCCAAGCCTCTCGGACTTCGTACGTCCGAGCAGCGACTGTCAAAGCATTCAGTTTCGCTCCAGGAGTAGGCCTTTATTGACTAAATTGTAACATGACGACCTATGTGATTTCGGCAGAACTTGTACACCCTTAAGTTTGAGCAACTGGGCTGACGTTCGACACACTCGATCGTTGTGAATCCACCTTTCAGACGAGGTCTCTTCCAAGCCTCTCGGATGTCAAGCAGCCGAAACACGAGCGTCGAAGCATTCCGTTTCGCTCCAGTAGTAGGCCTTTATTGACTAAATTGTAAAATGACGACCTTTGTGATTTCGGCAGAACTTTTGAACCCTTAAGTTTGAGCTAGTGGGCTGACGTTCGACACACTCGATCGTTGTGAATCCACCTTTCAGATGAGGTCTCTTCCAAGCCTCTCGGACTTCGTGCGTCCGAGCAGCGACCGTCAAAGCATTCAGTTTCGCTCCAGGAGTAGGCCATTATTGACTAAATTGTAACATGACGACCTATGTGATTTTGGCAGAACTTTTCAACCCTTAAGTTTGAGCAACTGGGTTGACGTTCGACACACTCGATCGTTGTGAATCCACCTTTCAGATGAGGTCTCTTCCAAGCTTCTCGGACTTCGTGCGGCGACCTTCAAAGCATTCAGTTTCGCTCCAGAAGTAGGCCTTTATTGACTAAATTGTAACATGACGACCAATGTGATTTCGGCAGAAGTTTTGAACCCTTAAGTTCTAGCTAGTGGGCTGACGTTCGACACTCTTGATCTTTGTGAATCCACCTTTTCAGATGAGGTCTCTTCCAAGCCTCTCGGAGGTCGTGCGGCCGAAACACGAGCGTTGAAGCATTCCATTTCGCTCCAGTAGTAGGCCTTTATTGAATAAATTGTAAAATGACGACCTTTGTGATTTCGGCAGAACTTTTGAACCCTTAAGTTTGAGCTAGCTAGGCTGACGTTCGACAATCTTGATCGTTGTGAATCCACCTTTCAGATGAGGTCTCTTCCAAGGCTCTCGGAGGTCGTGCGGCCGAAACACGAGCGACGAAGCATTACGTTTCGCTCCAGTATTAGGCCTTTATTGACTAAATTGTAAAATGACGACCTTTGTGATTTCGGCAGAACTTTTGAACCCTTAAGTTTGAGCTAGTGGGCTGACGTTCGACACACTCGATCGTTGTGAATCCACCTTTCAGATGAGGTCTCTTCCAAGCCTCTCGGACTTCGTGCGTCCGAGCAGCGACCGTCAAAGCATTCAGTTTCGCTCCAGGAGTAGGCCATTATTGACTAAATTGTAACATGACGACCTATGTGATTTTGGCAGAACTTTTCAACCCTTAAGTTTTAGCAACTGGGTTGACGTTCGACACACTCGATCGTTGTGAATCCACCTTTCAGATGAGGTCTCTTCCAAGCCTCTCGCAGGTCGTGCGGCCCAAACACAAGCGTCGAAGCATTCCGTTTCGCTCCAGTAGTTGGCCTTTATTATCTAAATTGTAACATGACGACCTATGTGATTTCGTCAGAACTTTTGAACCCTTAAGTTAGAGCTAGTGGGCTGATGTTCGACACACTCGATCGTTGTGAATCCACCTTTCCGATAAGGTCTCTTCCAAGCCTCTCGGACTTCGTGCGGCCGAGAGGCGACCGTCAAAGCATTCGCTTTCGCTCCAGTAGTAGGACTTTATTGACTAAATTGTAACATGACGACCTAGGTGATTTCGGCAGAACTTTTGAACACTTACGTTTGAGCTATTAGGCTGACATTCGACACACTCGATCGTTGTGAATCCACCTTTCAGATGAGGTCTCTTCCAAGCCTCTCGGAGGTCGTGCGGCCAAAACACAAGCGTCGAAGCATTCCGTTTCGCTCCAGTAGTAGGCCTTTATTGACTAAATTGTAACATGACGACCTATGTGATTTCGGCAGAACTTTTGAACACTTACGATTGAGCTAGTAGGCTGACATTCGACACACTCGATCGTTGTGAATCCACCTTTAAGATGAGGTCTCTTCCAAGCCTCTCGGACTTCGTGCGGACGAGAGGCGACCGTCAAAGCATTCAGTTTCGCTCCAGTAGTAGGACTTTATTGACTAAATTGTAACATGACGACCTATGTGATTTCGCAGAACTTTTGAACCCTTAAGTTTGAGCTAGTGGGCTGACGATCGACACACTCGATCGTTGTGAATCCACCATTCCGATGAGGTCTCTTCCAAGCTTCTCGGATGTCATGCGGCCGAAACACGAGCGTCGAAGCATTCCGTTTCGCTCCAGTAGTAGGCCTTTATTGACTAAATTGTAACATGACGACCTATGTGACTTCGGCAGAACTTTTGAACACTTAAGTTTGAGCTAGTAGGCTGACATTCGACACACTCGATCGTTGTGAATCCACCTTTCAGATGAGGTCTCTTCCAAGCCTTTCGGACTTCGTGCATCCGAGCGGCGACCGTAATTGCATTCAGTTTCGCTCCAGGAGTAGGCCTTTATTGACTAAATTGTAACATGACGACCTATGTGATTTCGGCAGAACTTTTCAAACCTTAAGTTTGAGCAACTGGGCTGACGTTCGACACACTCTATCGTTGTGAATCCACCTTTCAGATGAGGTCTCTTCCAAGCCTCTCGGAGGTCGTGCGGCCGAAACACGAGCGTCGAAGCATTCCATTTCGCTCCAGTAGTAGGCCTTTATTGACTAAATTGTAAAATGACGACCTTTGTGATTTCGGCAGAACTTTTCAACCCTTAAGTTTGAGCAACTGGGCTGACGTTCGATACACTCGATCGTTGTGAATCCACCTTTCAGATGAGGTCTCTTCCAAGCCTCTCGGATGTCGTGCGGCCAAAACACAAGCGTCGAAGCATTCCGTTTCGCTGCAGTAGTAGGCCTTTATTGACTAAAATGTAACATGACGACCGATGTGATTTCGGCAGAACTTTTGAACCCTTTAGTTTGAGCTAGTGGGCTGACGTTCGACACTCTTGATAGTTGTGAATCCACCTTTCAGATGAGGTCTCTTCCAAGCCTCTCGGATGTCGTGCGCCCAAAACACAAGCGTCGAAGCATTCCGTTTCGCTGCAGTAGTAGGCCTTTATTGACTAAATTGTAAAATGACGACCTTTGTGATTTTGGCAGAACTTTTGAACACTTACGTTTGAGCTAGTAGGCTGAAATTCGACACACTCGATCGTTCTGAATCCACCTTTCAGATGAGGTCTCTTCCAAGCCTCTCGGACTTCGTGCGGACAAGAGGCGACTGTCAAAGCATTCAGTTTTGCTCCAGTAGTAGGACTTTATTGACTAAATTGTAACATGACGACCTATGTGATTTCGGCAGAACTTTTGAACCCTTAAGTTTGAGCTAGTGGGCTGTCGTTCGACACACTCGATCGTTGTGAATCCACCTTTCAGATGAGGTCTATTCCAAGCCTCTCGGACTACGTGCGTCCGAGCAGCGACTGTCATAGCATTCAGTTTCGCTCCAGGAGTAGGCCTTTATTGACTAATTTGTAACATGACGACCTATGTGATTTCGGCAGAAGTTTTGAACCCTCAAGTTTGAGCTAGTAGGCTGACGTTCGACACACTCGAGCGTTGTGAATCCTCCTTTCAGATGAGGTCTCTTCCAAGCCTCTCGGACTTCGTGCGTGCGAGCGGCGACCGTAATTGCATTCAGTTTCGCTCCAGGAGTAGGCCTTTATTGACTAAATTGTAACATGACGACCTATGTGATTTCGGCAGAACTTTTCAAACCTTAAGTTTGAGCAACTGGGCTGACGTTCGACACACTCTATCGTTGTGAATCCACCTTTCAGATTAGGTCTCTTCCAAGCCTCTCGGAGGTCGTGCGGCCAAAACACAAGCGTCGAAGCACTCCGTTTCGCTCCAGTAGTAGGCCTTTATTGACTAAATTGTAACATGACGACCTATGTGATTTTGGCAGAACTTTTGAACACTTACGTTTGAGCTAGTAGGCTGACATTCGACACACTCGATCGTTGTGAATCCACCTTTCAGATGAGGTCTCTTCCAAGCCTCTCGGACTTCGTGCGGACGAGAGGCGACCGTCAAAGCATTTAGTTTCGCTCCAGTAGTAGGACTTTATTGACTAAATTGTAACATGACGACCTATGTGATTTCGCAGAACTTTTGAACCCTTAAGTTTGAGCTAGTGGGCTGACGTTCGACACTCGATCGTTGTGAATCCACCATTCCGATGAGGTCTCTTCCAAGCCTCTCGGATGTCATGCGGCCGAAACACGAGCGTCGAAGCATTCCGTTTCGCTCCAGTAGTAGGCCTTTATTGACTAAATTGTAACATGACGACCTATGTGACTTCGGCAGAACTTTTGAACACTTAAGTTTGAGCTAGTAGGCTGACATTCGACACACTCTTGATCGTTGTGAATCCACCTTTTCAGATGAGGTCTCTTCCAAGCCTCTCGGAGGTCGTGCGGCCGAAACACGAGCGTCGAAGCATTCCGTTTCGCTCCAGTAGTAGGCCTGTATTGACTAAATTGTAACATGACGACCTATGTGACTTCGGCAGAACTTTTGAACACTTAAGTTTGAGCAAGTAGGCTGACATTCGACACACTCGATCGTTGTGAATCCACCTTTGAGATGAGGTCTCTTCCAAGCCTCTCGGACTTCGTGCGTCCGAGCAGCGACCGTCAAAGCATTCAGTTTCGCTCCAGGAGTAGGCCATTATTGACTAAATTGTAACATGACGACCTATGTGATTTCGGCAGAACTTTTCAACCCTTAAGTTTGAGCAACTGGGTTGACGTTCGACACACTCGATCGTTGTGAATCCACCTTTCAGATGAGGTCTCTTCCAAGCCTCTCGGACTTCGTGCGGCCGAGCGGCGACCTTCAAAGCATTCAGTTTCGCTCCAGAAGTAGGCCTTTATTGACTAAATTGTAACATGACGACCAATGTGATTTCGGCAGAAGTTTTGAACCCTTAAGTTCTAGCTAGTGGGCTGACGTTCGACACTCTTGATCTTTGTGAATCCACCTTTTCAGATGAGGTCTCTTCCAAGCCTCACGGAGGTCGTGCGGCCGAAACACGAGCGTCGAAGCATTCCATTTCGCTCCAGTAGTAGGCCTTTATTGAATAAATTGTAAAATGACGACCTTTGTGATTTCGGCAGAACTTTTGAACCCTTAAGTTTGAGCTAGCTAGGCTGACGTTCGACAATCTTGATCGTTGTGAATCCACCTTTCAGATGAGGTCTCTTCCAAGGCTCTCGGAGGTCGTGCGGCCGAAACACGAGCGACGAAGCATTACGTTTCGCTCCAGTATTAGGCCTTTATTGACTAAATTGTAAAATGACGACCTTTGTGATTTCGGCAGAACTTTTGAACCCTTAAGTTTGAGCTAGTGGGCTGACGTTCGACACACTCGATCGTTGTGAATCCACCTTTCAGATGAGGTCTCTTCCAAGCCTCTCGGACTTCGTGCGTCCGAGCAGCGACCGTCAAAGCATTCAGTTTCGCTCCAGGAGTAGGCCATTATTGACTAAATTGTAACATGACGACCTATGTGATTTTGGCAGAACTTTTCAACCCTTAAGTTTGAGCAACTGGGTTGACGTTCGACACACTCGATCGTTGTGAATCCACCTTTCAGATGAGGTCTCTTCCAAGCCTCTCGGACTTCGTGCGGCCGAGCGGCGACCTTCAAAGCATTCAGTTTCGCTCCAGAAGTAGGCCTTTATTGACTAAATTGTAACATGACGACCAATGTGATTTCGGCAGAAGTTTTGAACCCTTAAGTTCTAGCTAGTGGGCTGACGTTCGACACTCTTGATCTTTGTGAATCCACCTTTTCAGATGAGGTCTCTTCCAAGCCTCTCGGAGGTCGTGCGGCCGAAACACGAGCGTCGAAGCATTCCATTTCGCTCCAGTAGTAGGCCTTTATTGACTAAATTGTAAAATGACGACCTTTGTGATTTCGGCAGAACTTTTGAACCCTTAAGTTTGAGCTAGTGGGCTGACGTTCGACACACTCGATCGTTGTGAATCCCCCTTTCAGATGAGGTCTCTTCCAAGCCTCTCGGACTTCGTGCGTCCGAGCAGCGACTGTCAAAGCATTCAGTTTCGCTCCGGGAGTAGGCCTTTATTGACTAATTTGTAACATGACGACCTATGTGATTTCGGCAGAACTTTTCAACCCTAAAGTTTGAGCAACTGGGCTGACGTTCGATACACTCGATCGTTGTGAATCCACCTTTCAGATGAGGTCTCTTCCAAGCCTCTCGGATGTCGTGCGGCCAAAACACAAGCGTTGAAGCATTCCGTTTCGCTGCAGTAGTAGGCCTTTATTGACTAAAATGTAACATGACGACCGATGTGATTTCGGCAGAACTTTTGAACCCTTTAGTTTGAGCTAGTGGGCTGACGTTCGACACTCTTGATATTTGTGAATCCACCTTTCAGATGAGGTCTCTTCCAAGCCTCTCGGAGGTCGTGCGGACAAAACACGAGCGTTGAACCATTCCGTTTCGCTCCAGTAGTAGGCCTTTATTGACTAAATTGTAAAATGACGACCTTTGTGATTTCGGCAGAACTTTTGAACCCTTAAGTTTGAGCTAGTGGGCTGACGTTCGACGCACTCGATCGTTGTGAATCCACCTTTCAGATGAGGTCTCTTCCAAGCCTCTCGAAGGTCGTGCGGACAAAACACGAGCGTCGAACCATTCCGTTTCGCTCCAGTAGTAGGCCTTTATTGACTAAATTGTAAAATGACGACCTTTGTGATTTCGGCAGAACTTTTGAACCCTTAAGTTTGAGCTATTGGGCTGATGTTCGACACACTCGATCGTTGTGAATCCACCTTTCCGATAAGGTCTCTTCCAAGCCTCTCGGAGTTCGTGCGGCCGAGAGGCGACCGTCAAAGCATTCGCTTTCGCTCCAGTAGTAGGACTTTATTGACTAAATTGTAACATGACGACCTATGTGATTTCGGCAGAACTTTTGAACACTTACGTTTGAGCTAGTAGGCTGACATTCGACACACTCGATCGTTGTGAATCCACCTTTCAGATGAGGTCTCTTCCAAGCCTCTCGGACTTCGTGCGGACAAGAGGCGACCGTCAAAGCATTCAGTTTTGCTCCAGTAGTAGGACTTTATTGACTAAATTGTAACATGACGACCTATGTGATTTCGGCAGAACTTTTGAACCCTTAAGTTTGAGCTAGTGGGCTGACGTTCGACACACTCGATCGTTGTGAATCCACCTTTCAGATGAGGTCTCTTCCAAGCCTCTCGGACTTCGTGCGTCCGAGCAGCGACTGTCATAGCATTCAGTTTCGCTCCAGTAGTAGGCTTTATTTGACTAAATTGTAACATGACGACCTATGTGATTTCGGCAGAAGTTTTGAACCTTCAAGTTTGAGCTAGTAGGCTGACGTTCGACACACTCGATCGTTGTGAATCCTCCTTTCAGATGAGGTCTCTTCCAAGCCTCTCGGACTTCGTGCGTCCGAGCGGCGACCGTAATTGCATTCAGTTTCGCTCCAGGAGTAGGCCTTTATTGACTAAATTGTAACATGACGACCTATGTGATTTCGGCAGAACTTTTCAAACCTTAAGTTTGAGCAACTGGGCTGACGTTCGACACACTCTATCGTTGTGAATCCACCTTTCAGATGAGGTCTCTTCCAAGCCTCTCGGAGGTCGTGCGGCCAAAACACAAGCGTCGAAGCATTCCGTTTCGCTCCAGTAGTAGGCCTTTATTGACTAAATTGTAACATGACGACCTATGTGATTTTGGCAGAACTTTTGAACACTTACGTTTGAGCTAGTAGGCTGACATTCGACACACTCGATTGTTGTGAATCCACCATTCCGATGAGGTCTCTTCCAAGCCTCTTGGATGTCATGCGGCCGAAACACGAGCGTCGAAGCATTCCGTTTCGCTCCAGTAGTAGGCCTTTATTGACTAAATTGTAACATGACGACCTATGTGATTTCGGCAGAACTTTTGAACACTTACGTTTGAGCTAGTAGGCTGACATTCGACACACTCGATCGTTGTGAATCCACCTTTCAGATGAGGTCTCTTCCAAGCCTCTCGGATTTCGTGCGGACGAGAGGCGACCGTCAAAGCATTCAGTTTCGCTCCAGTAGTAGGACTTTATTGACTAAATTGTAACATGACGACCTATGTGATTTCGCAGAACTTTTGAACCCTTAAGTTTGAGCTAGTGGGCTGACGTTCGACACACTCGATCGTTGTGAATCAACCATTCCGATGAGGTCTCTTCCAAGCCTCTCGGATGTCATGCGGCCGAAACACGAGCGTCGAAGCATTCCGTTTCGCTCCAGTAGTAGGCCTTTATTGACTAAATTGTAACATGACGACCTATGTGACTTCGGCAGAACTTTTGAACACTTAAGTTTGAGCTAGTAGGCTGACATTCGACACACTCGATCGTTGTGAATCCACCTTTCAGATGAGGTCTCTTCCAAGCCTCTCGGACTTCGTGCGGCCGAGCGGCGACCTTCAAAGCATTCAGTTTCGCTCCAGAAGTAGGCCTTTATTGACTAAATTGTAACATGACGACCAATGTGATTTCGGCAGAAGTTTTGAACCCTTAAGTTCTAGCTAGTGGGCTGACGTTCGACACTCTTGATCTTTGTGAATCCACCTTTTCAGATGAGGTCTCTTCCAAGCCTCTCGGAGGTCGTGCGGCCGAAACACGAGCGTCGAAGCATTCCATTTCGCTCCAGTAGTAGGCCTTTATTGACTAAATTGTAAAATGACGACCTTTGTGATTTCGGCAGAACATTTGAACCCTTAAGTTTGAGCTAGTGGGCTGACGTTCGACACTCTTGATCGTTGTGAATCCACCTTTCAGATGAGGTCTCTTCCAAGCCTCTCGGAGGTCGTGCGTCCGAGCAGCGACTGTCAAAGCATTCAGTTTCGCTCCGGGAGTTGGCCTTTATTGACTAATTTGTAACATGACGACCTATGTGATTTCGGCAGAACTTTTCAACCCTTAAGTTTGAGCAACTGGGCTGACGTTCGATACACTCGATCGTTGTGAATCCACCTTTCAGATGAGGTCTCTTCCAAGCCTCTCGGATGTCGTGCGGCCAAAACACAAGCGTCGAAGCATTCCGTTTCGCTGCAGTAGTAGGCCTTTATTGACTAAAATGTAACATGACGACCGATGTGATTTCGGCAGAACTTTTGAACCCTTTAGTTTGAGCTAGTGGGCTGACGTTGGACACTCTTGATAGTTGTGAATCCACCTTTCCGATGAGGTCTCTTCCAAGCCTCTCGGAGGTCGTGCGGACAAAACACGAGCGTCGAACCATTCCGTTTCGCTCCAGTAGTAGGCCTTTATTGACTAAATTGTAAAATGACGACCTTTGTGATTTCGGCAGAACTTTTGAACCCTTAAGTTTGAGCTAGTGGGCTGACGATCGACACACTCGATCGTTGTGAATCCACCTTTCAGATGAGGTCTCTTCCAAGCCTCTCGGAGGTCGTGCGGACAAAACACGAGCGTCGAACCATTCCGTTTCGCTCCAGTAGTAGGCCTTTATTGACTAAATTGTAAAATGACGACCTTTGTGATTTCGGCAGAACTTTTGAACCCTTAAGTTTGAGCTAGTGGGCTGATGTTCGACACACTCGATCGTTGTGAATCCACCTTTCCGATAAGGTCTCTTCCAAGCCTCTCGGACTTCGTGCGGCCGAGAGGCGACCGTCAAAGCATTCGCTTTCGCTCCAGTAGTAGGACTTTATTGACTAAATTGTAACATGACGACCTATGTGATTTCGGCAGAACTTTTGAACACTTACGTTTGAGCTAGTAGGCTGACATTCGACACACTCGATCGTTGTGAATCCACCTTTCAGATGAGGTCTCTTCCAAGCCTCTCGGACTTCGTGCGTCCGAGCAGCGACTGTCATAGCATTCAGTTTCGCTCCAGTAGTAGGCTTTATTTGACTAAATTGTAACATGACGACCTATGTGATTTCGGCAGAAGTTTTGAACCTTCAAGTTTGAGCTAGTAGGCTGACGTTCGACACACTCGATCGTTGTGAATCCTCCTTTCAGATGAGGTCTCTTCCAAGCCTCTCGGACTTCGTGCGTCCGAGCGGCGACCGTAATTGCATTCAGTTTCGCTCCAGGAGTAGGCCTTTATTGACTAAATTGTAACATGACGACCTATGTGATTTCGGCAGAACTTTTCAAACCTTAAGTTTGAGCAACTGGGCTGACGTTCGACACACTCTATCGTTGTGAATCCACCTTTCAGATGAGGTCTCTTCCAAGCCTCTCGGAGGTCGTGCGGCCAAAACACAAGCGTCGAAGCATTCCGTTTCGCTCCAGTAGTAGGCCTTTATTGACTAAATTGTAACATGACGACCTATGTGATTTTGGCAGAACTTTTGAACACTTACGTTTGAGCTAGTAGGCTGACATTCGACACACTCGATTGTTGTGAATCCACCATTCCGATGAGGTCTCTTCCAAGCCTCTTGGATGTCATGCGGCCGAAACACGAGCGTCGAAGCATTCCGTTTCGCTCCAGTAGTAGGCCTTTATTGACTAAATTGTAACATGACGACCTATGTGATTTCGGCAGAACTTTTGAACACTTACGTTTGAGCTAGTAGGCTGACATTCGACACACTCGATCGTTGTGAATCCACCTTTCAGATGAGGTCTCTTCCAAGCCTCTCGGATTTCGTGCGGACGAGAGGCGACCGTCAAAGCATTCAGTTTCGCTCCAGTAGTAGGACTTTATTGACTAAATTGTAACATGACGACCTATGTGATTTCGCAGAACTTTTGAACCCTTAAGTTTGAGCTAGTGGGCTGACGTTCGACACACTCGATCGTTGTGAATCAACCATTCCGATGAGGTCTCTTCCAAGCCTCTCGGATGTCATGCGGCCGAAACACGAGCGTCGAAGCATTCCGTTTCGCTCCAGTAGTAGGCCTTTATTGACTAAATTGTAACATGACGACCTATGTGACTTCGGCAGAACTTTTGAACACTTAAGTTTGAGCTAGTAGGCTGACATTCGACACACTCGATCGTTGTGAATCCACCTTTCAGATGAGGTCTCTTCCAAGCCTCTCGGACTTCGTGCGGCCGAGCGGCGACCTTCAAAGCATTCAGTTTCGCTCCAGAAGTAGGCCTTTATTGACTAAATTGTAACATGACGACCAATGTGATTTCGGCAGAAGTTTTGAACCCTTAAGTTCTAGCTAGTGGGCTGACGTTCGACACTCTTGATCTTTGTGAATCCACCTTTTCAGATGAGGTCTCTTCCAAGCCTCTCGGAGGTCGTGCGGCCGAAACACGAGCGTCGAAGCATTCCATTTCGCTCCAGTAGTAGGCCTTTATTGACTAAATTGTAAAATGACGACCTTTGTGATTTCGGCAGAACATTTGAACCCTTACGTTTGAGCTAGTGGGCTGACGTTCGACACACTCGATCGTTGTGAATCCCCCTTTCAGATGAGGTCTCTTCCAAGCCTCTCGGACTTCGTGCGTCCGAGCAGCGACTGTCAAAGCATTCAGTTTCGCTCCGGGAGTAGGCCTTTATTGACTAATTTGTAACATGACGACCTATGTGATTTCGGCAGAACTTTTCAACCCTTAAGTTTGAGCAACTGGGCTGACGTTCGATACACTCGATCGTTGTGAATCCACCTTTCAGATGAGGTCTCTTCCAAGCCTCTCGGATGTCGTGCGGCCAAAACACAAGCGTTGAAGCATTCCGTTTCGCTGCAGTAGTAGGCCTTTATTGACTAAAATGTAACATGACGACCGATGTGATTTCGGCAGAACTTTTGAACCCTTTAGTTTGAGCTAGTGGGCTGACGTTCGACACTCTTGATAGTTGTGAATCCACCTTTCCGATGAGGTCTCTTCCAAGCCTCTCGGAGGTCGTGCGGACAAAACACGAGCGTCGAACCATTCCGTTTCGCTCCAGTAGTAGGCCTTTATTGACTAAATTGTAAAATGACGACTTTTGTGATTTCGGCAGAACTTTTGAACCCTTAAGTTTGAGCTAGTGGGCTGACGTTCGACACACTCGATCGTTGTGAATCCACCTTTCAGATGAGGTCTCTTCCAAGCCTCTCGGAGGTCGTGCGGACAAAACACGAGCGTCGAACCATTCCGTTTCGCTCCAGTAGTAGGCCTTTATTGACTAAATTGTAAAATGACGACCTTTGTGATTTCGGCAGAACTTTTGAACCCTTAAGTTTGAGCTAGTGGGCTGATGTTCGACACACTCGATCGTTGTGAATCCACCTTTCCGATAAGGTCTCTTCCAAGCCTCTCGGACTTCGTGCGGCCGAGAGGCGACCGTCAAAGCATTCGCTTTCGCTCCAGTAGTAGGACTTTATTGACTAAATTGTAACATGACGACCTATGTGATTTCGGCAGAACTTTTGAACACTTACGTTTGAGCTAGTAGGCTGACATTCGACACACTCGATCGTTGTGAATCCACCTTTCAGATGAGGTCTCTTCCAAGCCTCTCGGACTTCGTGCGTCCGAGCAGCGACTGTCATAGCATTCAGTTTCGCTCCAGTAGTAGGCTTTATTTGACTAAATTGTAACATGACGACCTATGTGATTTCGGCAGAAGTTTTGAACCTTCAAGTTTGAGCTAGTAGGCTGACGTTCGACACACTCGATCGTTGTGAATCCTCCTTTCAGATGAGGTCTCTTCCAAGCCTCTCGGACTTCGTGCGTCCGAGCGGCGACCGTAATTGCATTCAGTTTCGCTCCAGGAGTAGGCCTTTATTGACTAAATTGTAACATGACGACCTATGTGATTTCGGCAGAACTTTTCAAACCTTAAGTTTGAGCAACTGGGCTGACGTTCGACACACTCTATCGTTGTGAATCCACCTTTCAGATGAGGTCTCTTCCAAGCCTCTCGGAGGTCGTGCGGCCAAAACACAAGCGTCGAAGCATTCCGTTTCGCTCCAGTAGTAGGCCTTTATTGACTAAATTGTAACATGACGACCTATGTGATTTTGGCAGAACTTTTGAACACTTACGTTTGAGCTAGTAGGCTGACATTCGACACACTCGATCGTTGTGAATCCACCATTCCGATGAGGTCTCTTCCAAGCCTCTCGGATGTCATGCGGCCGAAACACGAGCGTCGAAGCATTCCGTTTCGCTCCAGTAGTAGGCCTTTATTGACTAAATTGTAACATGACGACCTATGTGACTTCGGCAGAACTTTTGAACACTTAAGTTTGAGCTAGTAGGCTGACATTCGACACACTCTTGATCGTTGTGAATCCACCTTTTCAGATGAGGTCTCTTCCAAGCCTATCGGAGGTCGTGCGGCCGAAACACGAGCGTCGAAGCATTCCATTTCGCTCCAGTAGTAGGCCTTTATTGACTAAATTGTAAAATGACGACCTTTGTGATTTCGGCAGAACTTTTGAACCCTTAAGTTTGAGCTAGTGGGCTGACGTTCGACACACTCGATCGTTGTGAATCCACCTTTCAGATGAGGTCTCTTCCAAGCCTCTCAGAGGTCGTGCGGACAAAACACGAGCGTCGAAGCATTCCGTTTCGCTCCAGTAGTAGGCCTTTATTGACTAAATTGTAACATGACGACCTATGTGACTTCGGCAGAACTTTTGAACACTTAAGTTTGAGCTAGTAGGCTGACATTCGACACACTCGATCGTTGTGAATCCACCTTTCAGATGAGGTCTCTTCCAAGCCTCTCGAACTTCGTGCGGCCGAGTGGCGACCTTCAAAGCATTCAGTTTCGCTCCAGAAGTAGGCCTTTATTGACTAAATTGTAACATGACGACCAATGTGATTTCGGCAGAACTTTTGAACCCTTAAGTTTGAGCTAGTGGGCTGATGTTCGACACACTCGATCGTTGTGAATCCACCTTTCCGATAAGGTCTCTTCCAAGCCTCTCGGACTTCGTGCGTCCGAGCAGCGACTGTCAAAGCATTCAGTTTCGCTCCAGGAGTAGGCCTTTATTGACTAAATTGTAAGATGACGACCTATGTGATTTCGGCAGAACTTTTCAACCCTTAAGTTTGAGCAACTGGGCTGACGTTAGACACACTTGATCGTTGTGAATCCACCTTTCAGATGAGGTCTCTTCCAAGCCTCTCGGAGGTCGTGCGGCCAAAACACAAGCGTCGAAGCATTCCGTTTCGCTCCAGTAGTAGGCCTTTATTGACTAAATTGTAACATGACGACCTATGTGATTTTGGCAGAACTTTTGAACACTTACGTTTGAGCTAGTAGGCTGACATTCGACACACTCGATTGTTGTGAATCCACCATTCCGATGAGGTCTCTTCCAAGCCTCTTGGATGTCATGCGGCCGAAACACGAGCGTCGAAGCATTCCGTTTCGCTCCAGTAGTAGGCCTTTATTGACTAAATTGTAACATGACGACCTATGTGACTTCGGCAGAACTTTTGAACACTTAAGTTTGAGCTAGTAGGCTGACATTCGACACACTCTTGATCGTTGTGAATCCACCTTTTCAGATGAGGTCTCTTCCAAGCCTATCGGAGGTCGTGCGGCCGAAACACGAGCGTCGAAGCATTCCATTTCGCTCCAGTAGTAGGCCTTTATTGACTAAATTGTAAAATGACGACCTTTGTGATTTCGGCAGAACTTTTGAACCCTTAAGTTTGAGCTAGTGGGCTGACGTTCGACACACTCGATCGTTGTGAATCCACCTTTCAGATGAGGTCTCTTCCAAGCCTCTCGGAGGTCGTGCGGACAAAACACGAGCGTCGAAGCATTCCGTTTCGCTCCAGTAGTAGGCCTTTATTGACTAAATTGTAACATGACGACCTATGTGACTTCGGCAGAACTTTTGAACACTTAAGTTTGAGCTAGTAGGCTGACATTCGACACACTCGATCGTTGTGAATCCACCTTTCAGATGAGGTCTCTTCCAAGCCTCTCGGACTTCGTGCGGCCGAGTGGCGACCTTCAAAGCATTCAGTTTCGCTCCAGAAGTAGGCCTTTATTGACTAAATTGTAACATGACGACCTTTGTGATTTCGGCAGAACTTTTGAACCCTTAAGTTTGAGCTAGTGGGCTGATGTTCGACACACTTGATCGTTGTGAATCCACCTTTCCGATAAGGTCTCTTCCAAGCCTCTCGGACTTCGTGCGTCCGTGCAGCGACTGTCAAAGCATTCAGTTTCGCTCCAGGAGTAGGCCTTTATTGACTAAATTGTAACATGACGACCTATGTGATTTCGGCAGAACTTTTCAACCCTTAACTTTGAGCAACTGGGCTGACGTTAGACACACTTGATCGTTGTGAATCCACCTTTCAGATGAGGTCTCTTCCAAGCCTCTCGGATGTCGTGCGGCCAAAACACAAGCGTCGAAGCATTCCGTTTCGCTGCAGTAGTAGGCCTTTATTGACTAAAATGTAACATGACGACCTATGTGATTTCGGCAGAACATTTGAACCCTTTCGTTTGAGCTAGTGGGCTGACGTTCGACACTCTTGATCGTTGTGAATCCACCTTTCAGATGAGGTCTCTTCCAAGCCTCTCGGAGGTCGTGCGGCCGAAACACGAGCGTCGAAGCATTCCGTTTCGCTCCAGTAGTAGGCCTTTATTGAATAAATTGTAAAATGACGACCTTTGTGATTTCGGCAGAACTTTTGAACCCTTAAGTTTGAGCTAGTGGGCTGACGTTCGACACACTCGATCGTTGTGAATCCACCTTTCAGATGAGGTCTCTTTCAAGCCTCTCGGATGTCATGCGGCCGAAACACGAGCGTCGAAGCATTCCGTTTCGCTCCAGTAGTAGGCCTTTATTGACTAAATTGTAACATGACGACCTATGTGACTTCCGCAGAACCTTTGAACACTTAAGTTTGAGCTAGTAGGCTGACATTCGACACACTCGATCGTTGTGAATCCACCTTTCAGATGAGGTCTCTTCCAAGCCTCTCGGACTTCGTGCGGCCGATTGGCGACCTTCAAAGCATTCAGTTTCGCTCCAGAAGTAGGCCTTTATTAATAGACTAAATTGTAACATGACGACCAATGTTATTTCGGCAGAAGTTTTGAACCCTTAAGTTTGAGCTAGTGGGCTGACGTTCGACACTCTTGATCGTTGTGAATCCACCTTTCAGATGAGGTCTCTTCCAAGCCTCTCGGAGGTCGTGCGGCCGAAACACGAGCGTCGAAGCATTCCGTTTCGCTCCAGTAGTAGGCCTTTATTGACTAAATTGTAAAATGACGACCTTTGTGATTTCGGCAGAACTTTTGAACCCTTAAGTTTGAGCTAGTGGGCTGATGTTCGACACACTCGATCGTTGTGAATCCACCTTTCCGATAAGGTCTCTTCCAAGCCTCTCGGACTTCGTGCGTCCGAGCAGCGACTGTCAAAGCATTCAGTTTCGCTCCAGGAGTAGGCCTTTATTGACAAAATTGTAACATGACGACCTATGTGACTTCGGCAGAACTTTTGAACACTTAAGTTTGAGCTAGTAGGCTGACATTCGACACACTCGATCGTTGTGCATCCACCTTTCAGATGAGGTCTCTTCCAAGCCTCTCGGACTTCGTGCGGCCGAGTGGCGACCTTCAAAGCATTCAGTTTCGCTCCAGAAGTAGGCCTTTATTAATAGACTAAATTGTAACATGACGACCAATGTTATTTCGGCAGAAGTTTTGAACCCTTAAGTTTGAGCAACTGGGCTGACGTTAGACACACTTGATCGTTGTGAATCCACCTTTCAGATGAGGTCTCTTCCAAGCCTCTCGGAGGTCGTGCGGCCAAAACACAAGCGTCGAAGCATTCCGTTTCGCTCCAGTAGTAGGCCTTTATTGACTAAATTGTAACATGACGACCTATGTGACTTCGGCAGAACTTTTGAACACTTAAGTTTGAGCTAGTAGGCTGACATTCGACACACTCGATCGTTGTGAATCCACCTTTCAGATGAGGTCTCTTCCAAGCCTCTCGGACTTCGTGCGGACGAGAGGCGACCGTCAAAGCATTCAGTTTCGCTCCAGTAGTAGGACTTTATTGACTAAATTGTAACATGACGACCTATGTTATTTCGGCAGAACTTTTGGACCCTTAAGTTTGAGCTAGTGGGCTGACGTTTGACACACTCGATCGTTGTTAATCCACCATTCCGATGAGGTCTCTTCCAAGCCTCTCGGATGTCATGCGGCCGAAACACGAGCGTCGAACCATTCCGTTTCCCTCCAGTAGTAGGCCTTTATTGACTAAATTGTAACATGACGACCTATGTGACTTCGGCAGAACTTTTGAACACTTAAGTTTGAGCTAGTAGGCTGACATTCGACACACTCGATCGTTGTGAATCCACCTTTTCAGATGAGGTCTCTTCCAAGCCTCTCGGAGGTCGTGCGGCCGAAACACGAGCGTCGAAGCATTCCGTTTCGCTCCAGTAGTGGGCCTTTATTGACTAAATTGTAAAATGACGACCTTTGTGATTTCGGCAGAACTTTTGAACCCTTAAGTTTGAGCTAGTGGGCTGACGTTCGACACACTCGATCGTTGTGAATCCACCTTTCAGATGAGGTCTCTTCCAAGCCTCTCGGACTTCGTACGTCCGAGCAGCGACTGTCAAAGCATTCAGTTTCGCTCCAGGAGTAGGCCTTTATTGACTAAATTGTAACATGACGACCTATGTGATTTCGGCAGAACTTTTCAACCCTTAAGTTTGAGCAACTGGGCTGACGTTCGACACACTCGATCGTTGTGAATCCACCTTTCAGATGAGGTCTCTTCCAAGCCTCTCGGACTTCGTGCGTCCGAGCAGCGACTGTCAAAGCATTCAGTTTCGCTCCAGGAGTAGGCCTTTATTGACAAAATTGTAACATGACGACCTATGTGACTTCGGCAGAACTTTTGAACACTTAAGTTTTAGCTAGTAGGCTGACATTCGACACACTCGATCGTTGTGAATCCACCTTTCAGATGAGGTCTCTTCCAAGCCTCTCGGACTTCGTGCGGCCGAGTGGCGACCTTCAAAGCATTCAGTTTCGCTCCAGAAGTAGGCCTTTATTAATAGACTAAATTGTAACATGACGACCAATGTTATTTCGGCAGAAGTTTTGAACCCTTAAGTTTGAGCAACTGGGCTGACGTTAGACACACTTGATCGTTGTGAATCCACCTTTCAGATGAGGTCTCTTCCAAGCCTCTCGGAGGTCGTGCGGCCAAAACACAAGCGTCGAAGCATTCCGTTTCGCTCCAGTAGTAGGCCTTTATTGACTAAATTGTAACATGACGACCTATGTGACTTCGGCAGAACTTTTGAACACTTAAGTTTGAGCTAGTAGGCTGACATTCGACACACTCGATCGTTGTGAATCCACCTTTCAGATGAGGTCTCTTCCAAGCCTCTCGGACTTCGTGCGGACGAGAGGCGACCGTCAAAGCATTCAGTTTCGCTCCAGTAGTAGGACTTTATTGACTAAATTGTAACATGACGACCTATGTGATTTCGGCAGAACTTTTGAACCCTTAAGTTTGAGCTAGTGGGCTGACGTTCGACACACTCGATCGTTGTTAATCCACCATTCCGATGAGGTCTCTTCCAAGCCTCTCGGATGTCATGCGGCCGAAACACGAGCGTCGAACCATTCCGTTTCCCTCCAGTAGTAGGCCTTTATTGACTAAATTGTAACATGACGACCTATGTGACTTCGGCAGAACTTTTGAACACTTAAGTTTGATCTAGTAGGCTGACATTCGACACACTCGATCGTTGTGAATCCACCTTTTCAGATGAGGTCTCTTCCAAGCCTCTCGGAGGTCGTGCGGCCGAAACACGAGCGTCGAAGCATTCCATTTCGCTCCAGTAGTGGGCCTTTATTGACTAAATTGTAAAATGACGACCTTTGTGATTTCGGCAGAACTTTTGAACCCTTAAGTTTGAGCTAGTGGGCTGACGTTCGACACACTCGATCGTTGTGAATCCACCTTTCAGATGAGGTCTCTTCCAAGCCTCTCGGACTTCGTACGTCCGAGCAGCGACTGTCAAAGCATTCAGTTTCGCTCCAGGAGTAGGCCTTTATTGACTAAATTGTAACATGACGACCTATGTGATTTCGGCAGAACTTTTCAACCCTTAAGTTTGAGCAACTGGGCTGACGTTCGACACACTCGATCGTTGTGAATCCACCTTTCAGATGAGGTCTCTTTCAAGCCTCTCGGATGTCATGCGGCCGAAACACGAGCGTCGAAGCATTCCGTTTCGCTCCAGTAGTAGGCCTTTATTGACTAAATTGTAACATGACGACCTATGTGACTTCGGCAGAACTTTTGAACACTTAAGTTTGAGCTAGTAGGCTGACATTCGACACACTCGATCGTTGTGAATCCACCTTTCAGATGAGGTCTCTTCCAGGCCTCTCGGACTTCCTGCGGCCGAGTGGCGACCTTCAAAGCATTCAGTTTCGCTCCAGAAGTAGGCCTTTATTGACTAAATTGTAACATGACGACCTATGTGATTTCGGCAGAAGTTTTGAACCCTTAAGTTTGAGCTAGTGGGCTGACGTTCGACACTCTTGATCGTTGTGAATCCACCTTTCAGATGAGGTCTCTTCCAAGCCTCTCGGATGTCATGCGGCCGAAACACGAGCGTCGAAGCATTCCATTTCGCTCCAGTAGTAGGCCTTTATTGACTAAATTGTAAAATGACGACCTTTGTGATTTCGGCAGAACTTTTGAACCCTTAAGTTTGAGCTAGTGGGCTGACGTTCGACACACTCGATCGTTGTGAATCCACCTTTCAGATGAGGTCTCTTCCAAGCCTCTCGGACTTCGTGCGTCCGAGCAGCGACTGTCAAAGCATTCAGTTTCGCTCCGGGAGTAGGCCTTTATTGACTAATTTGTAACATGACGACCTATGTGATTTCGACAGAACTTTTCAACCCTTAAGTTTGAGCAACTAGGCTGACATTCGACACACTCGATCGTTGTGAATCCACCTTTCAGATGAGGTCTCTTCCAAGCCTCTCGGACTTCGTGCGGCCGAGTGGCGACCTTCAAAGCATTCAGTTTCGCTCCAGAAGTAGGCCTTTATTGACTAAATTGTAACATGACGACCTATGTGACTTCGGCAGAACTTTTGAACCCTTTCGTTTGAGCTAGTGGGCTGACGTTCGACACTCTTGATCGTTGTGAATCCACCTTTCAGATGAGGTCTCTTCCAAGCCTCTCGGAGGTCGTGCGGCCGAAACACGAGCGTCGAAGCATTCCGTTTCGCTCCAGTAGTAGGCCTTTATTGAATAAATTGTAAAATGACGACCTTTGTGATTTCGGCAGAACTTTTGAACCCTTAAGTTTGAGCTAGTGGGCTGACGTTCGACACACTCGATCGTTGTGAATCCACCTTTCAGATGAGGTCTCTTCCAAGCCTCTCGGACTTCGTGCGTCCGAGCAGCGACTGTCAAAGCATTCAGTTTCGCTCCGGGAGTAGGCCTTTATTGACTAATTTGTAACATGACGACCTATGTGATTTCGACAGAACTTTTCAACCCTTAAGTTTGAGCAACTAGGCTGACATTCGACACACTCGATCGTTGTGAATCCACCTTTCAGATGAGGTCTCTTCCAAGCCTCTCGGACTTCGTGCGGCCGAGTGGCGACCTTCAAAGCATTCAGTTTCGCTCCAGAAGTAGGCCTTTATTGACTAAATTGTAACATGACGACCTATGTGACTTCGGCAGAACTTTTGAACCCTTTCGTTTGAGCTAGTGGGCTGACGTTCGACACTCTTGATCGTTGTGAATCCACCTTTCAGATGAGGTCTCTTCCAAGCCTCTCGGAGGTCGTGCGGCCGAAACACGAGCGTCGAAGCATTCCGTTTCGCTCCAGTAGTAGGCCTTTATTGACTAAATTGTAAAATGACGACCTTTGTGATTTCGGCAGAACTTTTGAACCCTTAAGTTTGAGCTAGTGGGCTGACGTTCGACACACTCGATCGTTGTGAATCCACCTTTCAGATGAGGTCTCTTTCAAGCCTCTCGGATGTCATGCGGCCGAAACACGAGCGTCGAAGCATTCCGTTTCGCTCCAGTAGTAGGCCTTTATTGACTAAATTGTAACATGACGACCTATGTGACTTCGGCAGAACTTTTGAACACTTAAGTTTGAGCTAGTAGGCTGACATTCGACACACTCGATCGTTGTGAATCCACCTTTCAGATGAGGTCTCTTCCAAGCCTCTCGGACTTCGTGCGGCCGAGTGGCGTCCTTCAAAGCATTCAGTTTCGCTCCAGAAGTAGGCCTTTATTAATAGACTAAATTGTAACATGACGACCAATGTTATTTCGGCAGAGGTTTTGAACCCTTAAGTTTGAGCTAGTGGGCTGACGTTCGACACTCTTGATCGTTGTGAATCCACCTTTCAGATGAGGTCTCTTCCAAGACTCTCGGAGGTCGTGCGGCCGAAACAGGAGCGTCGAAGCATTCCGTTTCGCTCCAGTAGTAGGCCTTTATTGACTAAATTGTAAAATGACGACCTTTGTGATTTCGGCAGAACTTTTGAACCCTTAAGTTTGAGCTAGTGGGCTGATGTTCGACACACTCGATCGTTGTGAATCCACCTTTCCGATAAGGTCTCTTCCAAGCCTCTCGGACTTCGTGCGTCCGAGCAGCGACTGTCAAAGCATTCAGTTTCGCTCCAGGAGTAGGCCTTTATTGACTAAATTGTAACATGACGACCTATGTGACTTCGGCAGAACTTTTGAACACTTAAGTTTGAGCTAGTAGGCTGACATTCGACACACTCGATCGTTGGGAATCCACCTTTCAGATGAGGTCTCTTCCAAGCCTCTCGGACTTCGTGCGGCCGAGTGGCGACCTTCAAAGCATTCAGTTTCGCTCCAGAAGTAGGCCTTTATTAATAGACTAAATTGTAACATGA